>NW_019946727.1:0-18473 GCF_002910315.2 Salvelinus sp. IW2-2015
TATACTCACTTGTAGACATTGTTTTCACGCTGAAATTGTAAGTCTAGCTATTATATTGTGAGTAATCAGTTACTATCAACCAAATTAGATGTCACTCACAAATGAATTCGCTTTCTGTCTTGCAGGTTGCCACTTCGAATCTCAAATATCACTTTAACGATTGGTATTGGCTAGGAAACACGTTGGAAAGGCAGACTAATTATGGTTGCTAGGGCACCCTGTGAAAGTTACAAGTAACGTCAATAGAACTGGATTGGTCACAATCCTGAAAGAGCAAGGAGAAGATAAAGAGAAGTAGGGAAATTACCAATGGTTTTGAATTCCCTATTGTCACCGTAAACGTGAATGCTCACAATGACAGCTTTCGCGTCACTCTCGGGTTCTCCCTGCGTATCCCACTTCCTGCTAAATAAAGTAACCAAGTTAGGCTCATTGGCTTTCAGAATTGGAGACATTAGCCAGATCTTTTCCACCTGCATACCACCACCCGGAACCATTTAAAGTCACTTTAAAGTTAATACAACTTTCCAATAAAGTCTAAAACGCTGTCGTAGATTCCAGAGCGCAGCTGGGCACTATTATAAGTACTAGAGACGAGGTAACCAAAATGCTTATTTTATTGTTCTCATTATGTCTCTGGCCTCCCAGTGGTTCTTAGGTTATAAGTGATCTCCCTGTAGCTGGTCAGTCAAATTACCTGAGCTTTGGGTCGCCTATAAACAGTGGTAGTGGCGATTCCTCGTGACAGACGGAGGCCTATAACCTCTATACCGAAGAATGAAGAAGGTTATATCACAGAGCAGCGGAGAGAACACTGATGAACAATGATCTTAAAGAAGATGAAGTCATCTTCAGTAATTCAGGAGCCAACTTTGCCTTGGCTCTCCTCTTCCTCGGCCGTCCAGAACAAGAGTATGGAGTCCAGGCAGAGTTTACTGACAGCGTTAGACGTGTCATATAAACAACCCGGAGCACAACCACTTTATAACTTCTGCCGAGAAGATCACAAGAGAACACATTTTTCTGGACCGCGCTGTTTGGAATTTGAGCTTCGCGTTTTTTATTGCGCCGCAAAAAAGAGGATATGTAGTTTATGTGGACGCATAGATAGAGTCACTGAGTTAAGGCTGGATTCAATCACATAGTGCCGACGATCAGCGTTTGTCGGCGTGATTTGAATGTAAAGGCAATGTTTCCACGTTCGCTGAGACTGTGTAAAAGCCTTCGGGCATATGTGTGCTCAACCCGCACGCTAACTTCAGCGCCCAATACATGGATGTGACTCCGTCCTGTTTGCTTTGCACATTTTTCTGAAGAGTGTGTGTTTTCTCAGAATGCACTGCGGCAGGATCAGAGCCGAGATTGACCCGCTCTTTGCTGGTGAGTGCGGAGCTCAATCAATGGTTCACACCACGCCACCTAGCCACACATGTACGCCCTAGCAACGCCAACCACATCTCACCTCAAACCAACCACCCACACAACATACACCACACAACACACCAAGCCACAACCCACACACACACACACACACACTCACAGCCACAGCACACATAACCAACTGACAACACTTAAAGTTGCTCATGTCCAGCTGTCCCGACCGTGTATCCCAGTAAGCTTTCTTTCCTGGACTATGACTCGTGTTGACTCAGTAGACCACACCACCTGGCTTTGAAGAGATCAACCCTATCCTATTCAGGCTCTGTCTTGTTCTTTCTTTCGCACGCACATCTTAGAATCGAACCTGGATACATGTTTTAAAGGGATGATACATCACTCGGTTCAAATCTTTGAATAAAAGATGGCGTTGTACTTGAGCTTTCCTGTTACAACTGAGGCAATAAGAAAAGTCCAGGGGACGGGCTGAGGAACCTCCCACCCTAGCGCTCCAGACAACGGTCTTAAGCAGATCAAATTGAACTTCCAAAAAGCTATTTGAACCAGGGGAGCATACGGCCACTATATCATTGTAATCAAGGCTTAGATGAGAGTTACAGTATATGTCATTCTGCCATTGAGACAACAGCCTTCATATACTGCTCTTTTACTCATCCTCTCTCTCTTTTTATACTGGTCTACTCTAATTGTTACAGGAGTTTACAGTGTTCGATACAGCCGAGACAACGACAAACCTAAGACGAAGATGAATATCTGCAGGCGGGTGCACTCACAAAAATTATAACATTCAACCGTATTCACAATAGACCCACACCACCAACAATAAAGGACTGTTGGTACTACTCAAATCTGTTGGATAAAATATAAACCCATTGGAATGGTTGAGTGACTAAGTCTTGGTAAATAGAAAGAGACACTGACAGGGACCATTCCCACAATACTGAGAGCCACCCGCTCGCTCACTGCATGTTACAAGGATGTTAGCCTTCCATCAATGAGGCACCTTCTAGATGCACACACATATGAACAAAGCACACCTGTATGGCACACACTTGCCACACACCCCACCTTCTCTCTCACCCTTCCAGTACCCAACTCATGCGTTCGCTTGGTCCAGCATGAGGATGAGATTTCATGAGATCATCCAATTCCACCCAGGTAAGACGGAAGCAGTGTTGGAATGGGAAAGGGGATGACCAGGCCTTGTGTTTGGCGAAGATAGATGTCGATGATATGATACATTAGGGCTTCATTGGAGAGCCTCCATAAGCCTTTGCAGCCTTTATCCATTTCAGAATGGAGATATTTCTTTCCTTGATAGTTTAGCAGAGAGTGTTTTTCAGTAGGCAGAGCTTTCCCTCTGTTCTGTGAGTAATGCAAGCTTCATTGAGTTCCATTATGGGTCTCAGGAAGGAACACAACCCCAACTTTTCACCGTTCGTTTGAGTGAGAGACCAACAAGCGCAAGCGTGAATTGAATACATTGTAAAATAGAAGACTAACACAATGACCGTAGAGCGGCAACATAACTCACATACAAGAGAATAAATGGATTCCCATATCATGAGACAATTCCCAAATGCACCTGCTAGTAACCACACACCTGGAATTGGAACCACAGGATCCAATAGACAGTACAGCCATTGACCTACATCAAGTCCCATAGACATAGCTAACTACACACAATCACCTAGACAACATAAACCCTAGACTACCAAAAACCCCATAGATTATATAAAACTCCTAAAAGACAACAAACCACATAACACGTGCGTCACCACCCTACCTATAACCAAATAATACAAGAAACAAAAATACTAAGTCAGGGGCGTACAAAGCATAATATTTCTGGTAGTCTACTTTTTCACCATCCACCCAGACAGAGGTCAACTATGTCTGTTTGATTAGGAGCGTAGTTCATAACATTAAAATGTCGCCTTTCATTAAATATAACAGTTTTGATTTAAATTGGGTTGGCTTTCCCCTGTCTCAGCAGCAAACATAACTCTGTCTGGACTCTATTCAATGCTCATCGCTGCGTCAAATGCCATCCTATTAAGTGCATTACTTTTGACCAGGTGTCGTATTATAGGGAATAGGATGCTGTTTGGACGGGACAATCTTTTGGACATATAGTCAATAGAATCAAGTACGTTATTATGGAAAGAGTGAAAGGCAGCAAGAATTATAAGCTTATTGATGAACATGGATGATGGGTTGCTGACTGAAAGAGACCAATTATTGGTCGTCATACGAAAAGAGTGCCATTTAAGTAGAAATTGTGACCAATATTGAATTTTAAAGCCCTATTATATTAAATTAAGTTGCCCTTTTAATTTTGACCGATTTGGAGATTCTAGACGAATTGATTTAGAATGTGAATAAAGGGTTGCTTAAGTGCCAAAATTCTATGCAAGATTTTAACCCATTTAATCCCGATTCAACCTGTCATCTTAAGATACATTCCGTCCTTCAACCCTGTGTCATTCTATGAAGATTTTAACATCTTATCGAAAATTTACCTCTGTAAACCTGTGTTCAATTCTATGAAATTTTAACCCACTTATCACAAAATTCTCTGTCACGTGTTCCTCTTCTCGCGAAGACTTTAACCCACTTAATCCAAAAATGTTCAAATTTCACCAATTTCATTATAAAGCCTTATTATTGTGTTGCTTTTGACAAAAATGTGTTAATGTGATTAGTGATTCATTTACAACTGTCCCTCATTTAAGGTCAACCCTGTCAGTGAAATGAATCTCTTTTGAATGTGGTGACCAACATTTTATTTAATTCTAAAGAAACACTGAACATCTAAAGCAGTGAGTGGTTCTACCCTTTTGACCAATTTCTGGTGTTTTGTGTTGGAAAACTGAGCGGTTGAGCGTTAACCTGTCAACCCCTGTTACCCAGCCAGAGATACTGTAGACCAGGCTAGACTTTTTTTACAATAAAAGTGTGCACTTTTTGTGAAAGCGTTGCATTCAATTGCCACTCCGCTGACTTGCATACAAAGACTTACATTCCCCCTGTCACAAGGGGATTTATCGGCATGATATTTAAGAAGTAAACGATTTGGTCAACCCTGTTACTGGTCAACCCCGCTAATCGTTATTTGGCACTTACTAGGCACTTACTATGCCTTTTTTTTAAATTAGAAATCAGTTTTTTATTAAGTTGAACATTCTGTCTTTTATGACAGATGTAACAGAGTTACACTACTTAAAAGGCACCGATTGGTGGAACAACCCTCTACGAAGGTTGAAGAGAGCAGAGCCATAACAGAAGAGGACCATGTGGTTAATTGTATTGATTTAGTATATTATAGTTGTAGGTGACGATAGATGATAAAATACAGTCGGTAAGCATGCACACACACACACACCACACACCACACACACACACACACACACACACCACACACACACACACACACACACACACACACACAACCATACACACACGCACAACACACACACACACACATACACACTATGCTGTATGAACGCCCCACACGACCTAGTCCCCTGTAAATATCTTTAATTCCAGCCACATTAAAGTAGCCATCAATACCATTTGTTTAATAGCCAATCTCCATCTTCATTTAACATTCACCTTCCATGCATCTAAATAATTGACTAATACGAGATGAATGCCTGAGTTCCAGTCGAGGCATTGTCCCATTTTTAAGTCTTTAAAATCTCGCACTAGGACTTGCAGTTGGATTGACCTAATCACTTATAAATATAACCTTGTTCTTCTGCTCACATGTACCCGAATGTACAAAAGACAGCGCTACTTCTGATGCTCTTGCTTGACCTATGACCCTGCATCCAGTCACTATTATATGCAGCTAGTGTGGTTTGTCCAAAAAATAGATGTACTATCTAGATTATAAATATTTTAATTTTGTTATCAGAGCCATATTAGGGTGCAGGCAATGTTGGGAATCTTTGATGTGATATGTGATATGTGATAGTGGAGAGATATTTTGTGTAGTAGAGATCCTTTTTAGGGATAACTAGAATATACTGTATGGTCTCTTATCTCGATGGCACCTTGTTCCTATAGTGCACATCTTTTGACCAAGCCACTGGGATCTTGTTCAAAGTAGTGCACTACATAGTGGATAGGTGCATTTGGGACACACCCTGTGCACACTACAGAGGGGCTACTGTTTTTACGAACACTGTTCCTTTCCAATCAAACAGAATATTTCAGAGTGTATGTAACCCCCCCCGTTTCACTTTGCTGGAATCACAACCACATGAAATACGCCAGGAATACAAATACATTTTCTAGGCAGGCCGTTATCATAGCATGACATATGATGTTTGTTTGCATCCCAAATGCCAACCTATTCCTATTTATGTGCACTAAATTGATCAGGCTCTGGTCAAAAAGTATGCACTATATAGGAAAAAGTAGCCATTTGGGACGGAACCTTGTTGTATAGGAGGCTGGAAGAGTGCATTCCATCTAATACCGAATGTCACAGATTTGACTTATTTCCTGGCAGACACATTGAGAGAGGGATGGAGGGAAAGTACTTTAATCCTCTAGGTAACGAAGAAATGTGGTGAAAATCTCTAAATGTACAACCTAAATTGTTCTTATTTGTCCGAAAAGCGTCATTGTGAATCACTGTTTACAGGAATTTCACTATTCCACATTCATTGTTGATGACAAAAGGAACTTATGACATGAGGAGCAATATTTTGACATCGTAATGGATGTTGAATCATTTGGTTTGATGCTGCTAAGATTGTACTATGAGTAAGATTAATGTGAGACTTTCCCCAATGCATAGAACCTAAATTAAACAACCATTTACAGTAATAAGGTGGAGGGGAAATCCTGGTCCGTTCAAATCACTCAGTATGTCTCCTTAGTGGAGGAATTATGTCACTGGAGATCTCCATTCTGTTTGACGAGTTTTCCCAATCGCTGATAGACATATAGACTGTAGTATATTTTAACTAACTACAATAAACAACTTTATGTCATGGTTCCAAGGAGTAATAGGCCAGGGTTCATTTGACTTATGCTATAATTTACATGGAATCTGTAATATGTGTAAGTAAACGTAAAAACGAATGATAACCCCCTAAAACCAACAGACAGGCCTTTGAAGACTGAACAAGTCTCAGACTTTTAAATGTTGGAATGCATTATTTTCTGTCCGCTTTATGGTCAACTCCCTTCACTGCCCAGCCCAATGCCTAAAACAGAGCCCTATGTGGTGTCCCTAAGGAGTCCCCTTTCATGTCTCGTTTCCAGGCTAGGACTGGCATCACTCTCTGGTTCCAATATCATTACATGTCACATACTGGTGTGTCACAAATACCTTAATACCTGTGGGAATATTACTGGTATGTTAAATGTCCAATGACATGAWTATTCKCCAAAATGTCAACATCTGAAACTTGGGGGCATAGAGAAAATACGGACAGGGTTAGAGGTGATAGGGGTCCCTCCTGTGAAGTGACATGATAGTGACACAAAGCATGGATTCAGTTTGGATCCCAGGTCATAAAGAACGACTGAGAGACTCTCCTCTACCTGGTGAGAACAGGTTACATCAGACTCCCTGTCTATCCACCTAAGAATAATGACCTCTCCCTCTCACTTTCTGTCCCGATTGACAACCATGCAGTATTGGAGGTGACATTGACAGGTACACTCTTAGAAAAAAAGGTGTGTTCTAGAACCAAAAAGGATTATTCGGCTGTCCCCATAGGAGAACCCTTTGGAGGACCCTTTTTGGTTCCAGGTAAAARCCCTTTGGGTTCCATGTAGAAKCCTTTTCACAGACAATTATACATGGAACCAAAWAGGGTTCTCCTATGGGAACAGACGAAGAACCCTTTTGGAWCCCTTTTTTCTAAGAGTGTATCATATGAGGTTCAGTAARACTAGTGTTTACTTTCACACTGCAACAGCGGATTCTGATTAACGTTTGTTAATAATATCACACGTCCTCTCCTTCTCTCCACCCCTGCTCTGTCCTTCATCATGTCATCGTGTGTGTTCCTTCATTCTGTCCTAGCACGCGATGACTCTGTGACAGGACGCGCTTAACGATGTCTGACCTGCCATCTGCAYGCACGCKCGTACAAACACACACACACGGGTGACTAACTAACCAGAAAATTCACAGACAGCGAGCTCCAGCARAGCACAGCCCAGGGTGCGAGAAGTAAGCATCCAGAAAAACAAAATGTACAACACCATTTRTTCCCAGAGTTGTATTCCGGAATTCATATCTTATGGCCTGTCTGGAGCTAAATTTGTCCCTAAAAATACCGGCACAAACAGATGATCCACCACATCAATCATTGACAGTCACAGTGGAAACGTTATATAGATGGTAAACATAAGTCTCTGTTTACATGGAGATATGATGAGTCATCTTTATACGATGCTATGCTGTAGGTCAGTGTAGGTCAGTCAACTCCCGGTTCTCGGGGGAACTGGTCCCCTGGGGTGCTGCTAACCGGTCCCTCAGATGGTTATTTATTTGACCCTGATTTAGTCACTTCTCTTAAGTAGTAGTTTTAATGTCAGTGGTAGTTTCAATGTAAGGGCCACATCGTACCAGCTCCAGGTATAAAACAGGTTGAGAAACACTGCTGTCCGTTATCATTACAGGAATGCACAGTTTATAATCAGACTCGAAGGTAAGTTTAGTTCTCTGTTTCACTCCAAGTCATTGATGATGTCACAGGTCATAGGAGAGGAACCATAGATCACATGACCTGACTAGTACGCTGCTACTGACCACATGAACAAGCCATCTGTGTTCTCACCATATGAACGACGAGGTCTGATATGTCTTAATGTACATTAATGTGTCATGGTCGTCATTAATTATGATGGATGAACCTGATACTGATGACGCCAGCAGCACAGCACGGCCTCCTGGGCAGGGTATGGCCCTCGCCCCCCTATGGGGTCCAGTGTCAGTAGATTCCAGAAACAGCAGAGAGCCATCAGTTCAGGTAACCTGAGAGGCAGAAGGTGTTCTGCATGGTGACCCTATTATGACCTCATTACGACATATAGCCTGATCCCAGATCTGTTTGTACTGTCACACCAATGACCATAGGAGTTGACCAGACAGTACAAATAGATCTGGGATCAGGCTACATGCAGTCTAGGAACATACAGAGATGACCCAGTCACAACCATAGAAATAGAATGAATAGAAAGGGTGTCTCCATTCAAGTCAGTGATGGCATAATGGGTGGACTGGCAGCCATTTTGAGTGTACCCATTCCATGAAGTAAAAGCAGGATGTGTACCCTTCAATCTGTGCTGTGTTGAGTCAACTCAACTGACATAAAGGAATATTTTACCAGGTAAATTGACTGAGAACACATTCTCATTTACAGCAACAACCTGGGGAATAGTTACAGGGGAGAGGGGTGAATGCGCCAATTGTAAACTGGGGATTATTAGGTGACAGTGATGGTTTGAGAATTTAGACAGGACACCGGGGTTAACACCCCTACTCTTACAATAAGTGCCATGGGATCTTAATGATCTCATAGAGTCAGCACACSCATTTAACATCCCATCCAAAAGACACCCTACACAGGGCAGTGTCCCCAATCACTGCCCTGTGGCATTGCGATATTTTTTAGACCAAAGGAAAGAGTGCCTCCTACTGGCCCTCCAACACCACTTCCAGCAGCATCTGGTCTCCCATCCAGGGACCGACCAGGACCAACCCTGCTTAGCTTCAGAAGCAAGCCAGCAGTGGTATGCAGGGTGGTATGCTGCTGGCTGCTTCATTCTACATTACTATGGCAATCCAAAATGACATGGAAATTATTGCATCAACATTCCAGGCAGCCATTGCGAGTGGACCTGTGAGTTTACTAGTCAGATTGCCAGAGTTAGAGCTTCCATTTCTATGGTCACAACTGTGCTGGTGAAATGCTGAAGCCATCAGACAAGGACCTTGCCCAGTTTTAGCAACATGGTGGAGATGACTGAACTACTTACTGCTCACTCTAATATATCTACTCTGGATTGTTAATTGGACTCGTTCTGACATTTCTTGATTTCTTGTTTAGATTTTGTGTATCTGTATTGTATTTGCTAGACAGTCTACTACACTGCTGGAGTTAGTAACATAAGCATGTCACTGCACCTGCTAATCTGTGTACACGCAGCCATTAAACTTTGATTTGATTTGACTAGTGCACATAGCCTTACAGGATATGTTGCTGCCTTGCTAAGTACACACTGACTGATACAGTATTGTATTCTGTAATGCATATGCACTGTATTCACTTTCATGTAGACAAATGACATGGTCTATTATGTATAATACTGCCTGACAAGCCAACGAGCTCAAAAACAAACTAACAATGTGATTTCAACCTCAAGAGTTTAAGATGATGAGATTCCCCCTGTTTTACATCTTCCCCTGTGTAACAAGAGAAATTCGGTCTCTACAAGACGATATGGAAAAACACAACACACACACACACACACACACACGCACAACACACACACACACACACACACACATTGCGAAGCCACAAGTCGTGTGAGAAAACCATGTTGTCTGCCAAGTCACAGAGTATTTATATGAATCATCTATTGAAGACATATCTAAGGTTTCAGTTAAAGTACTGTCATGGCCAAAATAAGGAGGGGAAAGGGAAATAATGGATCCTTCTAAATGTATCCCACAGCAGCACTGCCACACAAATTACATGTTGTCTGTCACTCAGCATGTGCTGTCAACTTGGTTCACCCACTACACTCTTTCCATGGATTCCTTCTTTTCACAAAGGAGAAAGGAAAGATGACTCTAAAGCCCTCAAACTGAACTCTGGACCTCGAAGCCAGTTCCACTGCATTTGTTCATTGTTCTCCTCTAATCAGGACTGATTAGACCTGGGAATGCTGAGTGTCTGCAGGTTTCACTTCCCCCTTGTATTGATGATGAATTAAGGTCACTAATTTATAAAGAACTCCCCTGTTTGTCTAGGTCTAAATTGAAAGGAAAGACCAAAAACCTGCAAACCTTAGGCCTTCCATGGTATGACTTTGACACCCTTGTTCTAGAAGATCAACTGACTGTGTGAAATCACAGAGTCCAGGTCGTGTTCAGTAAGGAGAACACCTTTTGAAATGGAGCGAAACGGAAGGTATTACTTGAACTTGTCCAATAAGAACGACAGATTTTTGTTTCTTCGGCAAAGTGCTTTGCTACGGTGTGCCCTTCTGAACACGATCCAGTACAGCTCACTGGTATCAAACACAACTCACGCTTGATATGGTAGCTAAAATAGTGACACATATCACATAATGTCTCCTCTAGATATTTATATCAAGGACTGTGCCATCACTTCTGCCGGATCAAAGACCGGTGTCCGATGAATGGATAGAGCTACCACAGTCATTTATCTTTTAAACAGGCCTATAGTCTGTTTGATCATAGCAGACTTAGCATGCAGAGCCTTTTCACTAATTGGTACAGACTACAGATCCAAGATGGACCATCATCAGCGTAAAACACATCAAACACAGCATAAAACTCAGGATTACATTAGAAGTAGAACATCCAACTCATATTAGGACATTCAAGTCATAATCCAACTGCTCCAGTCCTTGAATACTCTAGAAACGATATTTTGAGGAGGTTAGGTGAGGGCTGGGTTCTCACTTAAAACAAGCAGGACTTCTATGAAACATCCAACTCATCCGGCCCTGGATAGACAGAACATCTACGAACTGTCTCAACGATAATCTCTTCTGAGGAGATTAGGCTGTGTTCCAATCATCTCTTTTCAGGAAGTGATTGAGGCTGCATTCTCACTTAAAACAAGCAGGTCCTTTGAAAAGGGCTCCTCTTCTCATTATTGGGTCATCAGGCATCAATTGGGCCGAACATGGGCTCTACTGATCTACCCAATCTGTCCAGTAATGACTATGCCACTCCAGACAGACAGACGGATGAACATGAGTAATCTACCGGCTGCCCAGACAGACAGATAGACAGACAGGCACTCTCCCGGCTCAGGGAGTGTAATAAACGCATAGGGTCAATATGGAATGAACAGAATGGGATACAGGAATATGTTATTAGCAGGCTTTAAAAGTAGGCACTTGGGGCTGGAAGCAGATCAGCGAGGGTGGTTGAATGGTTCCTCAGGGACCATCAATACGTCCGTAATGTCTGGTGGAGAAGAGAGGATGGAAGCAGAGAGGAGCCTGAGACAGAAGCGTGATAGATCGATTCCAGAGAGAAGCCCACTGTTTGGAATAGGCAGACCACAGAACTATACATTAGCATTAGCAGACGCTATCAGAGCGACTTAAATGCAGTCAACAATTCATCCTTGTCGTGCTCTATAAGCCTGGTAGGGATAATGTCCTCTCTCTCCCTCGCTCCTCTACTCTTACCCTCTGACTCAATGATGTGGTTTCTTCTCAACACTCACTATACCAAGAAGAGGCCATTCAGAATTTACTTATGTAACATACTTGAGATACGTCAGGTAGCCTATTTTAGGATAGTCCAGTTGTGGGTAAAGATGCTCATTTACAATTGTTTAGCAGTTAATTGGGAATTGATCCATTTTGAATAAGGATAATATTTCAAAACCAAAATGTCAAACATCTTAGAGATACTCATATTCACACAACCTATTTTACCAGACAGTCTATTCCACTAGCAAAGTAAAAAAGCCTGAATATTAATTATTTTCGTACCCTATTTGACAGATATAGAAGTATCATTGATCTTCTATTCTAAAACCTCTAGAGTAGTAGTTCATCTTTGTGGTACATAGATCTTCACTTTATTTGGCTGAAATAAAAGTGAAATAAAACTCATCGATCTTCATTCTTCACCATCTAGTGTAGTTTATCTAAGGTAGATTGTTTTTTACTCTATGTGACTGAAATACAACTAGCATCAGTCTTTTAAGTGTGGTTTATCTAAAGTAGATTGTTGAGTGCAGACCTAACACTGATTTAACGACCACCATTCCTCAGGGTCCAGTCCAGGAGGTTMGTGATTAACAGTACAACAGACTGATGAAACAGTAGGGAGTGGAAGGCTGCAGCATCAGGGAGAACTGTAGCCACTGGCCAGACATCATTTATACAGGCAATAAAATTAATGTCCCGGGCCTGCTACTGTCAATGCTGGGAAGCTGTCCTAGCTTTGTGTTGTGTGAAGAGAGCCATGGCCACCACCACCAGACCTGGGTTCAAATAGTATTGGGCTTCATCTACACAGGCAACCCAATTCTGATGTAGTACTTTAGCTGGGCTTATTTGAGTTTGAATAATGAGCTTTACTGGCAGCAATGGCACCAATGGAATAGTCCCAAAAACTCAAAACCTGTCAATCTCAGACGCTAGGCAGGCTCAATGAAACGATTAACGTATTTGAAATAKTAGAAATRTTATTTTAACCCAGGCCAGATAGCCACAGTCTCAGTCTCACAGTTATGGGGAAACATGTACTGAACTGTTCATCAGCACTGAACCATTTCAACATTCCTTCAGACCAGTGGAGGCTGGTGGAAGGAGCTATAGGAAGACGGGCTCATTGTAATGGCTGGAATGGAATCAATGGAACGGTATCAAACATATCAAACATACGGAAATTACATGTTTGACTCCATTCCATTCCAGCCATTACAATGAGTCCATCCTCATATAGCTCCTCCCACCAGCCTCCTCTGCTTCAGACTGAATTGGTATGAAGTCGCTGTCAGATGTTCTCAGTCTAACGTGTTACTGAAGCCCGAAGACACAACAATGCGGTTTGGATGAGAGAAAAYGTGGAATAGAGTGAAAATGATATGGTTCTATTTTCCTTGTATAGAAATWGTTTGAATTGTTTGGATTCTGAGAGAGGGTTTTGTGAAAGTGTTTGTGATGGATTCAAACTCGACGACATGACATTCAAGTTTTAAGTTCTATTTTGGTTCGGTTTAACATCAAGGAATTTGGTACATTGTTCTTGGCCAAGTCAACTATAACGGCTTGTTTTTTTTTACAACTACACTATATGGACGAATTGGGCATACTGTAAGACTACCAATTGACATGTCCAATGGCATTGTCAGCAATGAAGGACGGATGGGCCTGGTATTTTTATAGAATATAATTATGTATGTAGAAGTTTGGATAAAAAAGTATTTACAGGAGTCAAGTAATTTCTCGATTTACTCTGCTAGCAAGCCTCTTGTAGCTCATTGTGTTCGTCTTGGGTCTGTTTCTTTTGGTGCTACAGACAGTCACTTTCATTCATCTGTTGGATTCTTTTACATTGTAGTCTCAGCCTAATTTCATTAGACAGGAACTTGGACAAACCACTGTTACTGATGTCTTGACCTCAACTCAGTCAAATCAAACTGTATTAGTCACATGCTTTGTAACAACAGGTGACTAACAGTGAAACACTTACTTACTGGTCCTTTTCAAACAATGCAGAGTTAAAGATTAAAAAAAAAAAAGTAGATTATACAGTATATACATACACTACCGTTCAAAAGCTTGGGGTCACTTAGAAATGTCCTTGTTTTTGAAAGAAAAGCAATTTTTGTCCATTAAAATAACATCAAATTGATCAGAAATACAGTGGAGACATTGTTAATGGTTGTAAATGACTATTGTAGCTGGAAACGGCTGATTTATTTATGGAATATCTTTACAGGTGAACACAGGCCCATTATCAGCAACCATCACTCCTGTGTTCCAATGGCACTTGTGTTAGCTAATCCAAGTTTATCATTTTAAAAGACTAATTGATCATTAGAAAACCTTTTGCAAATATGTTAGCACAGCTGAAAACTGTTGTTCTGATTAAAGAAGCAATAAAAACTGCTTCTTTAGATTAGTTGAGTATCTGGAGCATCAGCATTTGTGGGTTTGATTACAGGCTTAAAATGCCAGAAACAAAGGACTTTCTTCTGAAACTCGTCAGTCTATTCTTGTTCTGAGAAATTAAGGCAATTCCATGCGAGAAATTGCCAAGAAACTGAAGATATCGTACAGCGCTGTGTACTACTCCCTTCACAAGAACAGCACAAACTGGCTTTAACCAGAATAGAAAGAGGAGTGGGAGGCCCCGGTGCACAACTGAGCAAGAGGACAAGTCATTAGAGTGTCTAATTTGAGAAACAGACGCCTCACAAGTCCTCAACTGGCAGCTTCATTAAATAGTACCCGCAAAAAACCAGTCTGAACGTCAACAGTGAGGAGGCGACTCAGGATGCAGGACTTTTTCTAAGTGACCCTAAACTTTTGAACGCGTAGTGTATATATAACAGTAACCAGTCAAAGTTTGGACACACCTTACTCATTCAGCCTATTTCCTTTATTTTTACTATTTTCTACTTGTTTAATATAGTAAGCATATAAAACTAGGAAATAGTACATATAAAAGAAAACAAGAATAGTTATAAAAAAAAGTAACAAATCAAAATATATTTTATATTTGAGATTCTTTTAAAGTAGCCAACCTTTGCCTTGATGACAGCTTTGCACACTCTTGGCATTCTCTCAACCAGCTTCACCTGGAATGTTTTCCAACAGTCTTGAAGGAGTTCCCACTATATGCTGAATACTTGTTGGCTGCTTTTCCTTCACTCTGCGTCCAATCATCTCAAACCATCTCAATTGGTTTGAGGTTGGGTATTGTGGAGGCCAGGTCATCTGATGTAGCATTAGGATTTTGCTTGTGCAAAATGACTAGTCCTTGCCGATGACAACATGCCCATAACATTGTGCAGCCACCATCATGCTTGAAAATATGAAGAGTGGTACTCAGTGATGTGTGTATATGTATTTGCCCCAAAATAACACTTTGTATTCAGGACAGAAAGTTCATTTCTTTGTGTAACAATTTTTGCAGTTTTACTTTAGTGCCTTATTCCAAACAGGAAGGCATATTTTGGAATATTATTTATTCTGTACAAGCTTCCTTCTTTCCACTCTGTCATTTAGGTTTAGTATTTTGGAGTAACTACAATGTTGTTGATCCACCCTCAGTTTTCTCCTTTCACAGCCATTAAATTAGTAACTATTTCAGTCACCATTGCCTCATGGTGAAATCCCTGAGCTGTTTTCCTTCCTCGCTGGCAACTGAGTTTGGAAGGATGCCTGTATCTTTGTATCGACTGGGTATATTGATGCACCATCCAAAGTGTAATTAATAACTTCACCATGCTCAGAGATATTCAATGTCTGCTTTTTAATTTTTTTTACCCATTACCAATAGGTGCCCTTCTTTGCGTGGCATTGGAAACCTCCCTGGTCTTTGTTGTTCAAACTGTGTTTGATAATTCACTGCTCGAATGAAGGACCTTACAGATAATTGGATGTGTGGTGTAGAGATGAGGTAGTCATACAAAAATCATGTTAAACACTATTATTGCACACAGTCCATGCAATTTATGTGAGTTAAGCCAATGTTTACTCCTGAACTTATTTAAGCTTGCCATAACAAAGGGGTTTAATACTTGACTGAAGACATTTCAGCTTTTCATTTTAATGAATTTGAAAAAAATGTCAAAAAACAATTCCACTTTGACATTATGGGGTATTGTGTGTAAGCCATTTTAAATTCAGGTAAATTCAGGCTGTAAACACAAGAAAATGTGGAAAAAGTCAAGGGCTGTGAATACTTTCTGAAGGCACTGTAGTTGAAAATGTCAGTGAAGACACTTGCCAGCTGGTCAGCGCATGCTCTGAGTACACGTCCTGGTATTCTGTCTGGCTCTGCTGCCTTCAAACCACTAATTACAGAAGAATTCAAGACAAATATAAAACCTTGTCTTATATTTTACTTCAGAAAACAGTTCTACATTTAAAACATCATTCATAAAAAAGCTAATACAAATTCCTGTACAATAGGGACATTTCAGACCATAATTCAAAGTGAACATGCTGCTTCCCTGCTATTTTGCAATTCAACCTATAATGCCACACTGCTTTGAAACAGCTGAAACAAGGGGAATGTATTTAATGCTCGAACAGGCTTTGGCCTTACTTCTTCAGTGACATCACTGACTGCAGTCTATGGAAACCCATTCCATCCAATGTCAGACTACTTGAATTTAGGTTTCTATGAAAACAATGTGCAATAAACATCCCAATAAAGAAATGGAATGTAACCATTGCTAGACTACTAAGTGGTAGGAATGTGTCATGATGGATGAATGTTAGTTGTTTGACCCCATGTCTAAGTTACCCCAGCAAGAGTAGTTGTGAACGTAGACTTTCTTCAAATGGCCCAAGTAGGCCCTCTAGAGTTGATATGAGGCTGGTACAGTATGTCTGTGCTACACTAACCAAGGCTAACAGCTAGAGAGAGAGACAGCTAGCTGGTGGACAAGACTAGTGCTACAGTATATCCACTTTGTGCAGTTATCATTCAAACCAAGTCATTTCTTTAATGCTGAATAATAAAACGAAGGCATCATCCCCCACACACACCTTATTAGTAGGTGTTTTTACCACAGTGTAGACTGAGTTCAACAGTCTTTGAGGAAAACAAACACATGAACAACAGATAAGACGATCCAACTAAGTGGTAATAAGGACAATGCAGTGAGTTAGCTAGGGACCTTTAAACCACCAGTGGTGCCAGAAGGACGCGGTGGTGGTGGTGGCTGAGGGTTCGATGCCGGGACCAGGGGCCGTTCTGGGTCAGGGGGAGGACAGGCCTTGTTGAAGCGGAGGTCCAGGATGTGTTTCTGCAGGTGTCTGATCCAGTCCTCCTGTACTGACTGAGAWCCATGGAACACTGCCTCACAGAACCTGAGGGATGGAATAGAACAGAAAGCAAGAGAGAGAAGGTTGGTTAATATTAATATACAAACAGACCAGTGCTTAAACCACATTCTGTGAAACATTGTGGAACCTGTAGTGCAGAGACCCTCGTACGACGCCAATAATAAATCATACAAGTGTGTGACCTCAGGCAATCTGAATACAGCATACATTGAACTGTCAGCATTTTGGCAATCAGCTCACCTGCACTTGAGGGTGTACTCTTTGCCCACTTGTTTGACCAGAGGAGTGGAGGGAGGCCTGGGAACCAGGGAAGGGATGTTTCCTGACCGGGGGGGTTGTTGAGAGCCGCCGTCTCCCTCTGCTCCCTCCGTATGGGCGGTGTCTTTAGGGACCCGCCGCTCAAAACCTGGCAGACGGGTTGGAAAGGGGTTTAAAATCAGTCTACCATAGCTCAACGTTGGTTTTATCAGAGGGCAAACAGGTAGAAAGTTCTGTAGGGTGTGTGTGTGTGTGTGTGTGTGTACATGCATGTTTGAGTTGGTTTCCATCTCTCACCTCTAGGAGAGCGTATGTGGTTGAAGTCTCCTCTAGCCCCCTGGGACTGCGTATGAGTGACGGTGTGATGGTGATATGACGAGTGTCCCGTCTCCCCCTGTGACCTTTGACCTTGAGCTGTCCTGGACGAACCCCCGGCGACCCTGGCCACCTCTCGGCCCGCCCTGCGCCCCAGCCCCGCAGCCCTCTGGGCTCCCGAGGGGAAGGAGCCTGAGTCTGTGGAGGGAGAGTGGGACGGGGCGTTCCTCTGGAAGGGGAAAAGAAATCAAGTGTTGGTGAAATTGTTTTCCCTCTAAGTTGGGAAAAATCATCTACATTCACCTAGATTGGTAGTAGAAATAGCATACAGCACACACACAGACTGATGTTAGCAACTACAGAGACCTGTTATTCTATTGGTGTCAACCTGCCGCTTTCCTCTCAACTTAAATCAATAACTGTTAGAGAACGTCCACTCATCTGGTCTCCCCAAGCCTCAGCTACTGTTTAGAAAAGCAAGGACGAAWCCCAGCCGCTCTCCTAGACTGAGAGTTGAAGCACTCCTGTCACAGAACTAAGCAGCTGGAAAGTGCCTAAACGTCATGCACTTGAGGGGATGTGATTGTCATTGCTTTTAATCCAAGATTCGGTGATCAGCCCCACTGCCACAAAGCACCTGCACATTGACGGTCCGGTACACAACAATCTTGTATATAGCCTCGTTCTCGTCTACTCCCTTATTGCTGATACGATTAAATCCAAAC
>NW_019946727.1:24406-26561 GCF_002910315.2 Salvelinus sp. IW2-2015
ATAGATCCAAACCTAATGGGCGCTATACTTAACCAATAAGGCCCGAGGGGTGTGGTATATGGCCAATATACCACGGCTAAGGGCTGTCCTTCTGCCACGATGCAACGTGGAGTGCTTGACACAGCCCTTAGCCTTGGTATTTGCCATATACCACAAACCTCCGAGGTGCCTTATTGTATTATAAACTGGTTACAAACGTAATTAGAGCATTAGAAAAAATGTTGTCATACCTGTGGTATATGGTCTGATATACCACGACTATCAGCCAATCAGCATTCAGGGCTCAAACCACCCAGTTTGTAATAGAAGATTAACACTCACCTTAAACCTGATGTTGAGGTCCCGTTGCGGTACTGGCGGTGGATCTCGGCAGCCTTGCGGGCTGCCTCTGTATCCAGGCGCTGAGCAACTCGATGGGGAGGCTTCACACCCTCTGCCCTCCACTCCTTAACCCCCAGCTGGCGGAGGTGGGCCCGGCGTGGCTCGCCAGCGCCGTGCGGTTCTCAAAGTCAAAGCCGCACAGCTCGCAGCACGCATCCCCGGCTGGAAGGAGAGAAGAGACGGGGGGTTAAAAACAGACTTTTGACAGTTGAAGCGTTTCACGTGATAAACTTTCTATTTCAGCACTAATTACTAGGCAGGTTACCTAGTTGAATTTTTCTTTTACTAATAATGAAATCAGTCACCTTTGGAAGAGCTTCTGCTAAATACAATTGCCATCACATTTTTACATTTTACATTTTTAGTCATTTAGCAGACGCTCTTATCCAGAGCGACTTACAGTAGAGTGCATACATTTTATTACATTTTACATACTGAGACAAGGATATCCCTACCGGCCAAGAGCAGACGCTCTTATCCAGAGCGACTTACAGTAGAGTGCATACATTTTATAACTTTTTTATTATTATTTTTTTTTTTTACATACTGAGAAAGGATATCCTACCGGCCAAACCCTCCTACCGGCCAAACCCTCCCTAACCCGACGACGCTATGCAATTGTGCGTCGCCCCACGGATCTCCCGGTTGCGGCCGGCTGCGACAGAGCCTGGGCGCGAACCCCAGGCTGCAATGGAAAACCGTTGCCTGCCACAATAACTGTCTGAGATCGCTGGTCAGGCGTGAGCACGTTAGTTTACCAGACTGGGGATCCATTCTTATCAGGGGAAGGCTTGTCCGTTGAGGGAGTAGTCCAGTGGAGGAAAATTCTAAGGGCAGTAAGGCACATTCCCGCATATGACCAAATTCAATGTTTTTGCTTACTGTTTCATACACATCTGTGCTTTTACGAAGAAAAATACACGTAGCTATGAGGAGTCAACGTTTAAATTCGTAGCTACATCCATTGTAAGAAGAAGATGACAATGGTGGTCAGATCAAAAACTAAAACAGTTGACTCATGGCTCGATGATTGTGAGTTCTCCAACATAGGGCAGATGAGAGATGTGTATATATATGTGTGTATAAATATACACACACAGTTGAAGTCGGAYGTTTACATACACTTAGGCTGGACTCATTAAAACTGGTTTTTCAACCACTCCACAAATGTCTTGTTAACAAACTATAGTTTTGGCAATTCGGTTAGGATATCTACTTTGTGCATGATACAAGTAATTTTTCCAACAATTGTTTACTGACAGATTATTTCACTGTATCACAATACCAGTGGGTCTGGAAGTTTACATAGACTAAGTTGATTGTGCCTTTAAACAGCTTGGACAATTCCAGAAAATGATGTCATGGCTTTAGAAGCTTCTGATAGGCTAATTGACATCATTTGAGTCAATTGGAGGTGTACCTGTGGATGTATTTCAAGGCCTACCTTCAAACTCAGTGCCTCTTTGCTTGACATCATGGGAAAATCAAAAGAAATCAGCCAAGACTTCAGAAAAAAAATTGTAGACCTCCACAAGCCTGGTTCATCCTTGGGAGCAATTTCCAAACGCCTGAAGGCACCACGTTCATCTGTACAAACAATAGTACGCAAGTATAAACACCATGGGACCACGCAGCCGTCATGCCGCTCAGGAAGGAGACGAGTTCTGTCTCCTAAAGATGAACGTACTTTAGTGCAAAAAGTGCAAATCAATCTCAGAACAACAGCAAAGGACCTTGTGAAGATGCTGGAGGAAACAGGCACAAAAGTATCTAT
>NW_019946727.1:30192-58405 GCF_002910315.2 Salvelinus sp. IW2-2015
ATTCTATTGGTCCTCCTTTCGTCTCGGTGTTCTCGGTGATGCCGAACTGGCGCAAGTGGCCCGGCAGTGACTGGCCAGGCCTTTGCGGGACTCATACCAGGCGCCGCACAATTGGCACACTATGACCTCGTCATTGGTGTCCATCGCTGTTATAGGCAGGGAGGAGCCAGAGACTGGTGTTAGAAAGTGCCATGTTATACTTAATAATGTCATACATTAAGAACAGAAATATCTATCTTGTATACATGTAATGGTACAACGTTCAATTCCACAAAATAATAGGCCCTAATATGTGACTTCCCGATGACAAACATCTAATAACGGAACACTTAAATATCCACTCAATCGAAAACACCCAGGCTGAGACTTACCCAGGGTGAGGGGGATCCGTCTCCTGCGGTGCCCAGGCAGGCTTGGCCGAGGCCAGGCTCGCTCCCCCTGAGGCGATGGTGTCTTGCCTGCTGTTAGAACGACGACATGGAAGACTGCCGAGGCTTGGCCAAAACGGTCCCTTTACGAGCTACCTTGATATATTATTCCTTGGCGGCCGGTTGTCACTACGTTGGACTCTACCCCAAGAGAGCGACTCCTTCTGGAGATGAGTGTCCCTGAACACCTTGCGGTTTTTTGGGTGAAGAGTAGACGGGTTTGGTTGCTGCATGGAACCGTCCCTGTCCTGAATCAGCTGGTAGAGTAAGTCGATGGGAGCTCCGCTGTTGCCGAGACAGCCACGCCGAGCTGACGGAGGTGGAGTCTGGCGTGACTGGAGAGACCCCGCCGCGTCTCGAAGTATCGTCCCGCCACACCTCAACATAACCGGGGCCGGGGCTGGGACAAGAGAAGAGGTAGGAAGGAGGGAGGAGAGGAGGAAGTGAGAGAGGAAGAAAGAGAGGAAGAGAAGAAGAGGAGGAAGGAGAGATGGAAGTGGTGCAGAGGAAATAGTACAGAGTGGGAGTGTAAATCCAGAGACAGTTCTGAATCTGAGGCAAAACTATGCTTCTAATCAAAAATGGTTCCAACTTGGCTCAGACTATAATTCAGCACACCTTCTCTTTCCTCTTTGTTTCTTACCCTCTTCTTGTGTTTCCCATGAGTCGCGGGTGACTGGAGACTTTGATTCAGGGTTGAAGATGGAACTAGCCTAGGATGTTGTCTTCTTCCATACATAAGATAATTGAGAGGGGGAAATGGAATAGAAAACATATGGTGTATGTCTTAGCAGCTCATGGTGTAGAAAGTAACTGAAACAGCATGCTGCACAGTCAATTCTTCAGACCACTCTGATTTGGTCATAAGTTACCAGTTCCAACTCGAGGGCTGTCAAACTTATTGAATGGCACTCAGACCAGCAACAGCAGCTGAGCCGAGTTCCCTTTCAATAGATGTAACTTAAACAGAGACAGGAGTTAATTTGCTCAGATTGTAATTGATTTGAAAATACAACTCCACAGCTTGGCATCAGACTCAATTTAAGCAAAAAAGAATGCGTAAACTGGTAGTGTAGTTTGTTAGCTAAATGACTGCACTTGCTAGCTAACGTTAGCTTGCTGGCTAGATAGCTAGGTTTTGTTGAAAACTGGATTTTGTCAGAAGAAGAGGATACTTCACAATAAGAACATGATAGGTAGCTAATAACTTAACTAGTTAAACAGACCAGAAACTCACCGAATATACCTATATTGTCTTCCTCTCGAAAAAATTACTCGACAATTTTTAACCCATGTTCCACCATTAGCGCCTGTAAAGAGGTTTACAGCAGTCGTTTCCGGGTCAAAATATGTACTTATACAAATTAAAAGTCCTTGTTTTAAATCCATCGATTGAACATTAAAAAAATAATATTAATGTGGTGTCATTCCACAGAAACACTTTTGTTATACATATTGTAATATCAGAAAGTGTTTGAATTTTAAATTAATACACAAACAAGCTATCTAATTCGATTGACATTTTATTTTAACGACTCTCTGGCGACTTTTATTTTAAAACAAAATCTTTTTAAAACGTATAGGGAAGTTTTTCTTCTGGATTAGCGGCTTTTCACACCATTGCAGTAAACCGCCAACACAAACTCTTTAGTCCTTTCACAAGAAACGTAAAGTATATATTAGATACTCGACAATCACTCCGTGCATATTATGCTTAGTGTAATTTTCAGCTGCAAACATGTCGCTACTTTTGCTTGTGGTGCAAAGTTCAGACAAAAGAAACCGGCTAACAACTAACGTTAGCAGCATTGTGGGTCAAGCCTCCTTGTATTTGTGGCCTCTGTTTTACTAAACTGGTTCTTTGTCCCTTTGAACAGTTTGGTGGGTGTGGGGGTTTGGCACCTTTATTAGCCAATTAGCTAACTAGTTGTAATGTAACTAACTGCATAGCTGGCTAGTAAATTCATGCATACAATACTATTAATTGTTTCATTGTTAATGCATTGAAATGCCTTGTTAACGTTAGTTCCAAACCCAACAATGTAGTAATCAATATCCCGACACTTGAGTGAGAAGTTACTATTTTAATGGCTCAATTATTTGATAACGACCGTTGGAATGGTCAACCGAGTATAAAATGTCTTCATTGGGCAAGGTTTAAGGCTACACTTGTACAACCTTTGTTCTCACGCACAGCCTTGAACAACTGACTTGCATGTGACTAGGCTTGGTATTGGCAAGTTGACCTGCAGCATTGTACAGCTAAGGTAGGTAGTACAGCACTGCAGTAGAATTGAGATCAGTGTAAAAAAAAACTGGAGCTTTGAGTTTTTTACAAAAACGTTTCGCTTATTACTTTGACTGATTTACTTTTCATATGCTTGTTAAAAAGGAGTGAGAGGCTCCTGGACCATAGCCTACTAGATAGACTCCACCCTATTTGCTTTGCCATATTGAGACGAAGTTCCACACTTGATTCACTGTTTATTGACTTAGTTGGGTCGTTTGTCTTTCCCAGTGAGCTGTCATTGTCACCACCATGTCATCTGGAAARGCTAAGATAGGCCAGCCGGCCCCACAGTTCAAAGCCACTGCTGTGGTGGACGGACAGTTCAAAGATATCCAGCTGTCTGACTACATGGGTAAGGACTTTATGATTTTCTCTAAATMACRATTTTATTGGCAGGTCAGTCGTTTACAGGTTACCATCTAACAACGAAGTTGCTGAAACATCAGAATGTTACCATGGTTCCTCCATGGATATCAGTCTGAAAGAAGTTGATTTAAAAAGAGGCAGTAGTCTCTACAAGCCAGAATGTTGTATACAATTATATTTGAGGTTACTTCACTGGTTGTAACGTTACTTGCTGTTGGTACTTTTGGCGGTAGGAGGAGGACTTTTTTTCGGCACCGGTAGGTCCAAATGTAACCGAAAGTAGTTGACCACAGCGCGTTTCCTCGCAATCAGCTAGCAGTGTTTTCCATTAAATCTGGTTCGGTTAGACTCGGCCATATTGTGCAAGTGTTTGTCACGTGTGAATTGCGTCAGTATTGAAATCAAAAATCGGAAGTACAAACAGTTATACAGACCAGTGTACTGAAAGTCGGTTTAATAACACTACTCTGAATATTTTGTCTAAATTTGAGTAGCTGAAGGACAAACCGCACAGACAACAGGTAGAGCAAGTTAAAATTGTATTTTATTCAACATTCTGGCTTGAAATTACCATTTTCACCCATGTCACAGGCTGTATATACCAATTAATTTGTTTTTACAGCCTGATTAATCAGACTAACTACTAAGCTAAGGGTCTTCATTGTCTTTAACAACCATGCAGAACTACTCATGGCGCCAGTTTTAACAAGGCCAGTCAGCCGTGTGTGTGCAGGGTACAGTAAGATAGTTCATATTCTGACTGGCTAGAATGTAACTGTCTTATGTCACCTTCCAGGATGCAAGTACTAGGCTATAGAGTAACATGTACACCACTGGCACCTGGAGCCAAATCAGCTACTCAGTGTTATTGCTGTCCCAAGAGACTAGGCCTACATGTACCCACACACACTTTTGACTCCTCTCCTGCGTGTGTCCCTCCAGGGAAGTACGTGGTGTTCTTTTTCTACCCGCTGGACTTCACTTTCGTGTGCCCCACTGAGATCGTAGCCTTCAGCGACCAGGCCGAGGAGTTCCGAAAGATCGGCTGTGAGGTCATAGGCGCCTCCACAGACTCTCACTTCAGCCACCTGGCCTGGTAAGAACTGGTTTAGACTTTGCGCATTGAGTTTTAGTAATTTCTGTTGATGGGAACTTTAAAAGCATGGAGACATACACTAGGGTTGAATATTCCTGCACCTCGATCAGAACGGTCAAGAGGCTGACCTATTTCAACTGATAACAAATGTATCTGCATTTCTCTGTCAGTGTAAAATGCTTTCCAGTTGTCCACATCTGCCAATTGTAAAAAAATGTAAACAGGCGTTTGAGTACACTCCCATGCTCTGGCTCTGGCTATCTCGTCTCTGCCTGCTGTACTGCCTAGTGGTGATAAGTGCCACAGCTCTTAGAAGAACTAACGGTCACTGGACTCAATCCAACAATGGTTTTAGAATCCTACCTCTATGTAGTTTACATTTGCATGAATTGTTAATTTACTTTGACTATTACTGTGTGAATGTCAGCATTCAGAATTTTTAATTTGACTTTGTTACTATGTGATACTCACTACATCCTTAATGAAGCGTAAACAAGGGCTGTATTTGAGTTTATGTTATGACATTGTGCCCTTTCCCTCTCCCTCCCTATAGGATCAACACCCCCAGGAAGCAGGGTGGTTTGGGACCAATGAACATCCCCCTTGTGGCTGACCTCACCCAGTCTATCTCCAGAGACTACGGAGTGCTGAAGGAGGACCAGGGCATCGCTTACAGGTCAGTTATTTACGACACTGCCGTCAGTAGTGTGTATGTGAAACCTCTGTATACAAAGGTGCTATTTGAAGTTTAGTGTGCACTTGCAAGGTTATTGTTAAATGAATGAGTGTGTGTGCTTAATTTTTCATTTGATTCACTTTCATGTTGGCTGACTTTATGATTTTACTCTTGTATTGGATATTGATTCAAGCATGTAGTCTCAGATGCCCCGTGTGGCCTTCTGACCCTCTCACTGTCTGCTTCCTCTCGCTCTCTCTCAGGGGTCTGTTTGTGATTGACGACAAGGGCATCCTGAGGCAGATCACCATCAACGACCTTCCAGTGGGCCGCTCTGTGGACGAGACCCTACGTCTGGTGCAGGCCTTCCAGCACACAGACAAATACGGAGAGGGTAAGCGATTTAGCAGGTTTTTGCTTCCTAGTTATTTCAAGAGCCAGCACAGGGCTCTACAGTGTGACCACTTACTTGCATATGGGGAAAAATATTTACCTGTGCGACCTGGAATTTTTGATCCCCAAAATGTTTTGACATGGGTGCTCCTTGTAAAAAAAATCTGTTTTAATAAAAAGTATGCGTAAGAGCCCTGCAGCATCTGGATCCAGTCTCATTGCTATGCACACAGGACATTCCAACACTAGTTGTTTTTATTTGGCATGAAGTCATTCAGTTAACAGATCAAGCGATCATTTTTCTTTACAACACCTAATACCATTTCATTAGTCTCTTTTTATATGGGAGCTCACTTTCAAACGTGTGGAATGTGTTTGGAAAACATGGAATTTTTACCATTGGTTAGGAATTGTTTGAATATTCCATGTCAGTGTGACTCATCCTGGGCTTGTCCCTCTCTTCCTGTGATAGTGTGTCCCGCTGGCTGGAAGCCAGGCAGTGACACCATCGTCCCCGACATCCAGAAGAGCAAGGAGTTCTTCTCCAAACAGTGACAACACAACAGAGCCTCAGGCCGTGTCCAAAATGGCACCCTATATAGTGCATATGGACGCCGGTCAAAAGTAGTGCACTTTACAGTGAATGGGGTGCCATTTCCGACCCACGCTCTGTCTCTCCTGAGATGTCCTAGCACTTACCTTCAGATGGGAAGTCCTCCCTTCAGCAARAATCTCTTGGTGTCCAACCCACACTTATACATAAGTTTTAAAGAACTTGTTAGACTCCCACTCTTCTATCTGTATGACAAATAAGCTACTGGTGGAAACAGTTTATTCTAGTCCCATGCACTGAAAGTGTTTTTTTGTTTGTGCTCTTTTCTCATGTTAAAGCATTGAATTTTTGTACCTCACATTGTTAACTACTCAGTCGACTGTCACGGGACATTAATAACAACAAATGGGGAAAATAATGATTTACATGTTGGCTGTGTTTTGTCTGAAAAATAAAACTAAGTGGAGGTTGTTTGTTGTCATGTGTGAAATTTTGTTTTGACCACTAGGTGGAGCGCTATCGCCACTTTGCCAGTTTCTCTCAATCCGTTGACAGATCTGCTTCAACAGTGGTAGGTGGTGATCTAAAAGGTTTTGTAAGATTGTGTAATGTGGAGAATTCCCAGCACAGTCTATCAGTAGGATATCCTGCACCCTAGATTGGATTCCTTGAAGCAGGCTATGTTATAAAAGCACTGTCAGTCATCGGATGACACCTTTTCTATAAAGTTGGGCTCCAAATAAATGCAGAGAACCTACCGCTCTCCGATCCAACCCTACCCTGCTTCCCTAGACCATTGGCTAACTGTTCAGAGGATATGTACTAAGGCCTAGCTCTAGTTTAGATATGTAATATGGATGTCTTCCTTTGGCTGGAGTTGAATTAAGATGACTTTGCTCGAGCTCTGCTGATATCAATGATATGGCCTTCATTTGGTCTATAATAGTCCTACACTTTTCCTGTTTCTAACTTATTGGCAAGGCTATTTGCTGAGTTTACATTAAACTWTGAATGTTCAGAGACCTGTACAAGATTACTCCCACGTAGCCTACTAATGTTTAGTTTCCCTTCTCACATCAGCAAAGAACATCGTTTGCTTTGCTGGAAAATTGACCCGTGTATTTTTATCTCGACATTAGTTTCGCATAAGGTTGTTTTGGGAACTTGAACACTGCGGTGGCTGACTAGGGAAACTCCCCCCGCCTTTAAAAGCTTGCCATTGACAAACTTCTCTTCACACACACAGTATGGTCTAGTAGTAAGGTCTCTCGAAAACGCGCCGCTCTACTGACGGGCAATGTAGGTGGGGGTTCACGGAAATCTTCCCCTTGCTGTGACGTGTAATTCCAAAAAATACCATATTTGGCAATACGTATGTACGTCAGAGGGCAAACAACACAACGCGGGCACGTCTCGTACGTCAAGCCCGTTTCTGTGTTGGTTGATTAAAAACAGAAACCGTTCCTGATGATAATTTACTGGTTAGCGTGGGAAATGTCAATGTAATTATGAATCCATGTAAACAACACACCTACTTCTACACACATGTTAACACTAAAGCTTGTCATGAACACTATAGCTGCAATGTAATATATAGGCCTAGGCTATATCTAGTTCATAGGCCTACAGCGTTCGTTGGTTTGAGAAATGTCAATGTAGTTGTGTAGAAAGGGATACAATGTAAAATAGACGAGGGTAAATTTTAAGATTTTACTTAAATATATACTGTACAAGTAAAAAAAGACAGTGAGGATCAACCTGACTTAAAACAATAACTTATAAATGGAATGCATTTCACAAATGACAGTTCAAATTAATWAAAAWWAAAAAATGTAAACAGGCAAAGCCATAACTAGCGGACACTGTATATAACTTGTTCAGAATGCCCCGAGTGTTATTAGTCTTATTATTGTGCACGCGGTTTCCCATGTCCATCATACCCTGGAAACCAATAAACAATGCAAAAAAAATAACCAACTTTTGAATATTTTCAACATGAAAACACAATGGTAGTTCACTCAATTGCTGTCCCAACAGTGCAGTAAGTTCTGATTGCTTTAACAAAGGAAAACAAATGTATTCCCTATTATTGTCCAGTGTTTATTTTATAGTCCATCGTTTTATAGTTTTCAAAACGACTTGATCTTGGATGTCAACATGAGTTGACAGCCAGAACTGACGTGTGTCATAACTTTCTGTTTGAGTTGAGCTACCTGCTCGCGCAGGACGGAAGCTGTGCTGGAGAGCCCGGCGTTGTCTGTCTTCAGAATCTTGACCTTGTCCTCCAAGCGCGAGATGCGCTCCAGCTTGCGCTTCCGGCACTTGGTGGCTGCCAGGCGGTTCCTTAGCCTCTTGCGCTCGGCCTTGATGCGCTCCTGGTTCTCCATGTCGATTGGGGACATGCCGCAAACTGACTCGTCGTCGCTGCTCTCCATGTCTGGAACGGTCTGGGGCTCCTCTTTCATCCCCGAATATCGCTGTGCGTGTAGGCCTGCTCCGGCTAGCGAGTGTTGGAAGTGGTGGGATGGGTGCGCCGCGGCTTGGTGGTGCTGGTACTGGTGGTGAGGCAGGTAGCTGATGGTGGTGGAGGGGTAGCTGCTGGTTGCAGGTGTGAGGTTAGTGTGAGGGCCACAGCTGTTCAGGGTGGTGTACTCCAGGTGCTCCGGATGCATGGAGGAACCAAACACGGTGGAGGCCACAGTGCACGTGGAGACTCCACCGGTTCCGATGGACACGTTCGGTGGCGGCATCTGGTTCATCTTGTGGAGGTCGTCCAGAGCTTTAACGAACCCGTCCGCGAAGCCCTCTTGTTCCTCTGTGATTCCCCTGCTGTAGAAGTACTGCCCAGGTGTCGGTGTGGTAGTGATGACACCGTTGCTGTTCTGGATGATCAATCGCTCCAGTTCAGGAGAGGCGAGCTTCAGCGAGCCGACTTCTGATGCGACCCCGGTCGGATAGAATTCACTCTCGTTGCGCAGCTGAGCCTTGAGGCTTTGGTTCCGATAGTTCTCGGCGAAGTTCAAGTTCATGTTCTGCTTGAGGAGCTTGTAGTCGTGCAGGGCAGCGCCTGAATGACCATAAGCAGAAAGAAACGAGTCGTCATGATAGAAAGGCTGTTCCATTATTGTGGACATTATTCAAATATTGCTGGAATTCTTCAGTGTAGTAGCTGAATTTATAAGTCCAAAAAAGGGCAAGCCCTCTCGAGTGTCTTTTCAGCAACCAAACGTTTCCGCAGAAGGTATATTATAATCAAGCCCAAAGTTATCAATGTAGAACAGAGCAAAACTTCCAAAATAGTGGAACTGTACTGTACCGAGTCAATAGTCGTCGGGTTTTTTTTCTTGACAGTTGTATTCAAACTGATGTCCGGTGACTAATTATTGGATTCCACACAGTCTTTCGTCCCGTTGATATTTCTTTGCGAACTGGAATGTTAGTTGTTTTCTCGCTGGTTTAAACTCGTGTTCTACCAGTGTTCATGCGATACAGGCAATTTATACACTTTATAGTGCAAGAAACGCACCGATTGGCCAGCCCTTGTTCCACGCCCTGAAACGTCAGATGCTCGATGACGTTGTTGCCAGGAACTGCTGAGATAAACAAGACTTGAGAGAGAGGAAAGTGATAGGCTACGTAAATGATTTTATACATCTATCTGGGTTAAATGGTAGTGTTATTTGCGTCGAACCTCCACTTTCGGATTCATTTTGACTTCATATATTGATGTGGATATAATCTTGAGGGCTATCTTTATAACACCGTTATGAAGGGGGCATTGCCAGTTGGATATAATATTATATTGATACATTTGAGTACTCTACATGTATTGATAGGCTACATGTATTTTGTGCCTATTAGGGTCCATATCAGAAAATATCACTGACACATTTAGCTGATTGAAGATTGCCTTACAATTACATCAGCTTGGGTCATTTACCTAAGAAAACTATAGGTCTTCCTCAGGCTAAGAACACGACTATTTAGCCTATGCAATGTCATTGTATAACTTGTTGAACAGTAGCCAAATTTCCCTTCCCATCGCCTTGTATCCACACAGTGTTCAATAGTGTTCGATTGATAAGGCGCGAGGCTGAGTCATGGCAACGAAATTTATAGCAAGTCCATATTTGGTTATCCTGGCGCATGCAGTTTCCTGCTCCGTGTGAAAAGCGGGAAGCCACTCCCAGTTGGACCGCTTCCAGGAGCAGGCCTCCGGGCGGGAAGAGGTGGAGTAGCCGTACTATACTCCGAGTAGAGCAGAGGGAGGGTGGGATGTGGAGGAGAGCAGAGGCTAGAGTGGCAAGGTAGTGCGATATGTCCAGAATAGTTTATTCAGAACAAGAATAAGCCTGGCACCATCACGATCACATGTGAAAAAGTGAAGACTCCAAAGTATTGGAGTCTTTCCTTTTCATTTTACGCATGGTGACGCCAGCCAAGTGGTTATGAATTTATTATGGAGTGGAAAAGTAGTTATGTCAGAGAATCCAAATCAGAAGAATTGCTGACACCATAACGATGAAACCTGAAAAAAAGTGGTTGGGATGCTTTTTATTCTTACAATCAACCTTTTTGAGTCTTTATTTTTTCCCTTTTACTCAGAGACAGAGGCCAAGCAGCTTTATTTTATTTTGTATTAATTGCTGTAAGCATCACGATGACACTTTGTGTGGTTTAGGCTTTTTTTGTAATCAACCTTTGGTATTCTAGCATGGAAGGCCACGCCAGACTTTTAAATGTATTATAATATTAGCTGACAAACAGCTATTATTTGGCCTCAGGTAGAGTTTTACCTTGAGAAACCATGGTAGCAAACAAAACAACAAAGCAGGAGCCCCTCTATCCGAACACCTGTTTTTGGTTCGAGGAGAAAGAGGTCTCTGTCTCCTGAGTATGGTAATGAGGTCTGAATCATTTTCTCCACCAGAATAGAAGAACGGTCGAATCGAACGATGCAGGCATCCGCCCACGCGCCCCTAGTTCTCCAAGTTCTATCTCCATGTTCGACTCGTCCAACCTTCCACCCATATCCTCAGGTGGAGTAGCAGTCTACTATGTTGTCTATACCTGTATGCCCATCAGGGGAACAGAACGTTTTCTGGCAATAACTCTTAAAAACACTTCCATTGTAATTTCTTCAAGCCGTAAATACTTTTTTTTTATTATTTTATTTATTTTTTGCAATCAGATTTTTGGCAGCCAGCAACAAGCAAATGTGCTCAGTACGAATGTTTTAATATAATTTCCCTCTTTCTGTGTACTCAGTTTTGTGTATGACAATTTGTCATATGCCAAGAAATATGACATATATCAATTACGCACTGACAAATTTCCTGACAACAATTTGACCACAGACCTTGCAATGTATAGATAAGATAGCTTAAGTAGAACATACTTAGAGCCAATAATCGATGACTTATTGTATTATGATTGGACTTGAAATCATCGGTTCAGTGCGTCCTCTAAGATATTATGAATTTATTATGGTCATAAAGCGATGAGTAAAATGTGCTAATTATTTACAGACAAATGTTATGGTTATATTTCGTCTAGGTAAATTCATGAGTAAGCGCATTGTTTGTATACATAAAGACACTCATAGTAAAATAATGAGATGAGTTTGGAGGGAAACACCATAAAGATGTTGTGGCTAGACAGAAACATTCAAGTTATAAGCGAAGTTGTTTGATAACTTGTATCAAAATTGTATTCAGGAAAGCAACTTCCGTTAGGCTTACCTTTACTCGCGAGCATCTGCCATGTCTTTTGTGGTGCACCCAATGCTGTGACTTTTTGTGCTATTTTTAGGCAACTTGTTCAATAAAATTTGCATCACATGAATTGATCCCTTGTGATCATTTGAAAGGAAAAAAATAATACAATTAATATACTGTATCTGCAATTAGAAAGAAAGAAAAAATGTTTTCCCCATGAGAAATGTTTTCAGAAATATCTCCATTGATTCTCAAGCCAATGCTGACTCTTAATATTTTTCTTTATGGGAACTAATGCTCTGCCTAAGTGGTGGTCAGCCCATGGGTCCAGCCCATAGGACATGTCAATTAGAGGTCACCCCTACAACATACTCCACATGAAACATTGACCTTATTTACATCTGCCCTTCTTCTTCTCTCCTGTCAGTGAGTAACTTCAGAGGAACAGCATGATGCATAGCGGCTCTTTCTTTGACTTCTTGCTCTTTTCTCCACATCCCCTTCTCAATATGCATTGGGGGAGAAGGTTAGAGGGGAGTGAACTTGGATCCCCTCCTCCAATGTGGTTTGAGAAGGAGACGAGAATGTGAGGAATGAAGAAAATATGAATTGAGAAAGAGCCAGTCACCACAGCAGTGGTCTACTCTTGACTGGAGAGAGGTCACTGACCAGTCTGACCTCATTCATTAAAAGGTCAAGAAGATTGTCAAAAATCAATAGGGATCTTGTTCATTGTGGGCCTATGATCTGTGACATGGTGTGCCATTTTTTGGGGTCCCACTTAGTGAGTGGTTATTAAGTAATTATTAAGTAATTACTCACTCTAGTTATAGGCCTAATAATGACTGAGTGAGTTGTGGAGTGGTCATAGAAGTCACTGTTTCCGGTTTATTAAGATAGACATGGATTTTGTTTTGCTTCCGTTAACCCAAAAATCTATTCAATATTTCATTAGAAACCAGGTATTTTCAGCACTTTATTTCGAGACAAGATTTCTCCTGAACACAAATAGAATACCCTTCTTTCCCCCTTTCTCTCTTTCTCTCACACTCATCACATGCATAAGCACCCAGACTCACTTGAGCCCATACTCTCTCTCTCTCACACAAGACATACACACATCACATGCATGCCCAAACACACACACAGTTCACAGCTCATACGATTTTTGTTGAGTGAGGGTAATTTAGGATGACATATTTCATTTGCTTTCTGAGGAAGGTGAAAGATGGGAAGCAAAATGCGGGAGAAAAAGACAGTAAAACCATAGAGCCCTGTGGTGTTAATCACTCACGGTGGTGAGRATGATGCAGGCGTGTGTGTGAGCGTGCATGAGYCCTGTGGCAGGGCTGTAGGAAAAGAGGGGCACTTAAACCTGGTCACTCACTATTGGGCCCAAACATTACTGGGCCCAAACATCACTGCCCTACCATGGGTGTTACTCTAGCACTCTGCACTGGGCTGGGCGGAAGGGCTGGAGAGAGAGAGAGATGGAGTGAGGGAAGGATATTGTATGAGAACGGAAGGAGAGTGGTAAGGTCAGGCAAGGCTTTGAAAGAGAATGAGGAAAGGATGCAGCATGCTTAGGCAGTCTAGCCTAGCTACGGGTGTGTTCGTTAATTCGCTCTGGCAATCTACTCCGATTTCAGAGCACTCTCGTCRGAGTGTGCCAGAGTGCAGAATAACTGACGAATTTACGAACGCTTAACACCCGTTGAATATGGCCGGTGTCAGTAAATGTGGGTAAAAAGAAGCGTAATTAAATTGTTGCCAGCAGCATAGTTACAGTCACCAACGCTCTGGATAACATGATGAGTACAGCATAACCAGCTCTGCTAGGGTGAGTAAAATGGTCAGAGTGAAGTGTTCTCTCATTTGTGTCAGGACGTAGCTAGTTAGCTTGGGTACTTGACTGCCGTTGTGAGGTCAGAACGCTCGGATCAACCCTACTCCTRGGCCAGAGCARCCAGTGTACGTTCCGAGAGCGAAACGCTCTGAATTTACGAACAGAGAATCTGACAACGCTCTAAATTTATGAACGCCCAGAGCGCACTCTGGCACTCCAGAATGAAATTCCGAACACACCCTAAATGGGATGACTATAGACAGTACAGACAGTACAGTATGGGGGCAGAGATAACTTTTGTTTGGCTGCTATTGCCTGAGCAGAGATGAGGTGATGACTTTAAGGAATGAAAAATAATAAAGTCGTCAAATAAAAACGAAGTATTGTAAATAAACAACTGAAATATTGTATTATTTAATAGTAATTTAGTTGTTTACTATTGATATCTTACCCAATGTGGACCTGACTGTCACGCCCTGACCATAGTTTGCTTTGTATGTTTTATGTTTTGTTTGGTCAGGGTGTGATCTGAGTGGGCATTCTATGTTGTTTGTCTAGTTTGTCTATTTCTATGTGTTTGGCCTGATATGGTTCTCAATCAGAGGCAGGTGTTTGTCGTTGTCTCTGATTGGGAGCCATATTTAGGTAMCCTGTTTTGTATTGTGGGTTGTGGGTGATTGTTCCTGTTCGTGTGTTCCTATGTTTAGTGTTCACTATTTCGGGACTGTTGCGTCTTCGTTTATTTTGTTCAGTTTATTGTTTTTGTTCGTTATTGAAAGTATTCTAATAAATATGAATACTCACCACGCTGCGTATTGGTCCGACATCTCCTACTCCTCCTCAGACGAGGAGGATGAAGAACGTTACACTGACAGAGACAATGGAATATTTTACATGTTTTAGCAATTGCATGTTCACCATTCTTGGCTTTGGAACGTCCATTAAAAAGCTCTAAAATAATTTTAGAGTAATTTAATAATGCATTTGATGTTTTTTTAGTTTCTTTTATCGGAACCGACCTCAAAGCACAATAATCACTCAGCACTACCTTGATGACAAGACAGAGAGATTGATGGTTAAGTGCAAAGCATTCTCTCACGGTAAATGGCTTGGTAATAGAAAGAGGCATGTACGTTAAGATCAATTTGATTGTGAGTCACAGAATTTGTGGGTGAAAGAAACTCATCTGAGATCCCGCTTGGCCTTTCTTTTTCAGTAAGAGCTCTGCACGGAGGTGTATCCTATGCGTGCCATCACTAACAGTATCGTCTCCATTCTGCCATCATGTACTGTAAACCAAATCTACGTGTTTGTGTTCTCTGTCCGTTAGTCATTAGTTCGCTTACTCCAAAGTTGAGTCCTCAGTTAGTAAAGGACAAAACAATAAAGCTGCCTGAAGGAACATGATGTCTATTTGGCCTTCACAATGATGACTGTTTTTTTTTACTTCCCTCCATCCCTCCCTTCTCTTATGCCCCCAGTTCCTCCATCCCTCCCTTCTCTTATGTCCCCAGTTCCTCCATCGCTCCTTCCTCCTATGCCCCTAGTTCCGAACTTCCCCCTTCACAATGACTATTTCTACTTCCTCTTTCTCTTCCTCCCTCCTCTTTTGCCCCCGGTTCACCCTCTGAGTCAGGCCCTTGCCGAACACTTAACACTGGCCATCGCAGTTAAATGAACCAGAACAAATCTCATCTACTCCCCACTACATGTCTTTTTCTCAGGCAAGGTCTTCTCTGSTCCATGCGCAGTGAACCAGAAACGGCCTGGAAGGTACGGTGAGTCAGGTATGGCTCTGTCCCCGCGAGGACAACAGCGGGAAACTCGCTCACTTCCCTGACCCAGCAAATTAAGTCAGAGGACGGTTGTTAGAGGTTAGTAAAGGGGCTAGTCAGCCTTGTGCGTGGGGGTCACTATCTATAATTAGATACTTTTATTTTTTAATAATTTACCCCCACCCCATTCGACCCCTCCCTCTCTTCCTTTTGTCAATCCCCCTATCCATCTGTCGTCGTTATCTGTCCGCCCGTGGGAAAATGAGATTTTGTGTATGTAATCGTTTTAATGAAGGGAATGCAGCGTTGCCGTTGAATCTGCATATCCTCGTTCCATAGCTCCCAGAGAAGTGCTAAGGAGCCTTGTAGCAGTGAGAGACCTTTAGCACAAGACAGGAGGAGGCCAAATGTGAAGCGCAGAGCGCAGCAGGGAAAAGACGGTCGGCCCAAACTGTCCCCTCAGGCCCAGGGGCTGACMCGATACATATGGAGCTGTCCTTCCTCTTCCATCTCCTTAACTGTCGCTCTGCCAGTCTGTAAAAAGGCGAACGGTAGTAGGTTCTTATAAGTACAGGATTGATCATTTTATTTAATTCTTGCTAATTTCATTTAATTGAGTTGCCATTGTGTTTTTCATAAAGAGATGAGGCGTTTTCGATTGCTGTCTAAGGAATATCGAGGGAGGGTGGAGACTATAATTGTTTTTTTCTCGCACATTTAGAATGACCTTTCATTACATTTTTAACAATGACCTTTACAAAGGTCTAAAACAGGTGATTCCAGAGTTCAAACAACTCATCCTGCATTAAATTGGTTTGTGAGCACCATTTGTTTGAGACCTGTGCTGTAAGGTGAAAAGCACCATGAATTTCTCAACTCTTCCATTATAACAGTTAAACAGGGTTTATCATTGGTCTGCTAGGGCACAATGTCAAGGTGGTATCTACAGAGGGTTATAGAGGTCACGGGTTGCCATGGAGATGTCCGTGACCTCAGGGATAAGGGGGGGGGGGGGTGTAAATTATGAAAGTGTCATGGCTGGGTCAGGAGAGGTGATGTCATACCTAACGCAGAGCAGAGAGAGTGAATGATGGAGAGATGTGAGTAAGTAGTAACTCACACTCCACTCCAAACACACCAAAACAATGCTCATCACAGTCATGCTACTTTAAACATCTACTGTTGTAAAGTGTTGTAGACTAGACTCTAGAGTGACTAATGATATGTTGGTCCACATGATGTTCTTGGTCAACTGCCCGTCATTAGTAATGGTAGAGTAATGGTAGCCATAGAGTAATGGTAGCCTAGTATCAATTTATGCATGTAGACTTACAATTGTATTTACAGGTACATCATTCTGGATGAATTTGTTTCATGTTGTATAGGAAGTTAGGAACTGCTTTTAGTTAGTTAGTTTTTTTGTTTGTAGTACCCTAGTGTGTTGCCCTAGTGTGTGAATTCAGAAAGTATTCATACTCCTTGACTTATTACACATTTTGTTGTTACTGCCTGAATTCAAAATGGATTAAACATATTTTTTCCTCACCCATCTACACACAATACCCCATAATGACAAAGTGAAAATATGTTTTTTGAAATTTTCACAAATTTATTGAAAATGAAATACAGAAATCTGTCATTTAGAAGTATTCCCACCCCTGAGTCAATACTTTGWAGAAGCACCTTTGGCAGCAATTTATAGCTTTGAGTCATCTTGGGTATGTCTGTATCAGCTTTGCACATCTGTATTTGGGGATTTTCTCCTATTCTTCCTTGTAGATTCTCTCGGCGGTGAACAGCAATCTTCATGTCTTTCCACAGATTTTCAATGGGATTCAAGTCTGAGCTTTAGCTGGGCCACACAAGGACTTTCACATTCTTGTTCTGAAGCCATTCCAATGTTGCTTTGGCTGTATGCTCATTGTCATTGTCCTGTTGGAAGGTAAATCTTAGCCCCAGTCTGTCGCACTGCAAAGCAACTTTTTGGAATTTGTGCTGCAGGATGCAAATTTCTGTTAGAAAAAGCTAGCCTTTGCTTTCCTAACTGCCTGTGTATATTGGTTCCTAATTTCCCTGAAAAGTTGCATATCGCGGGGGCTATTCGAGGCTAATGCAGTACGCCACAGGATGTTTTTGTGCTGGTCAAGGGCAGTCAGGTCTGGAGTGAACCACGGGCTATATCTGTTCCTGGTCCTAAAATTGTTTAATGGGGCATGCTTATTTAAGATTGTGAGGAAAGCACTTTTAAAGAATAACCAGGCATCMTCTACTGACGGAATGAGGTCAATATCCTTCCAGGATACCCGGGCCAGGTCGATTAGAAAGGCCTGCTCGCTGAAGTGTTTTAGGGAGCGTTTGACAGTGATGAGGGGTGGTCGTTTGACCGCAGACCCATTACGGACAGTGATCGCTGAGATCCTGGTTGAAGACTCGAGAGGTATATTTGGAGGGCAGGTTGGTTAGGATGATATCTATGAGGGCGCCTGTGTTTACAGATTTGGGGTTGTACCTGGTAGGTTCATTGATAATTTGTGTGCGATTGAGGGTATCAAGTTTAGGTTGTAGGATGGCCGGGGTGTTAAGCATGTCCCAGTTTAGGTCACCTAAGAGCACGAGCTCTGAAGATAGATGGGGGGGCAATCAATTCACATATGGTGTCCAGGGCACAGCTGGGGGCAGAAGGTGGTTTATAGCAAGCGGCAACGGTGAGAGGCTTGTTTGGATATTGGATGCACCTGAGCTCAATTTGGAGTGTCATAGCAAAGGGTTGTGAATACTTAAGTAAATTAGATATTTCTGTGCAAAAATAAAATAAAACATGTTTTCACTTCGTCATTATGGGATATTGTGTGTAGATGGMTGTGAAAAACATCTATTTCATCCATTTTGAAATCAGGCTGTAACACAAAATGTGAAATAAGTCAAGGGGTATACATACTTTTTGAAGGCACTGTAAATGTTTTCCAATACTATACTTGTGTATTTGGTCTTAGTACTAGAGACGGTTCCTCTTTAGAGAAATAGCAGAAGTGAATGTGAGGTGGGAGGTACTGGTCTGGGTGTGGCTGGATGGGTGGAGCTATAGTACACCACATCTTAATTTCCCAGAATGGTGGAGTTGACCTGTGTGGCAAGAAGGCAGGAAAACCTCTCAACACAAGCACACAAAAATAATCTGGCAAAACTCACTCTCACAAACAGTTATGGTCCTAATTAAAAGTATTGATATTATTTTACTACTGTCATATTCTTGCATCTTTAAATAAATGGAATTAAATGAATGATAAATACCCATTGATTCTTGAAGTATATAACTTAGAAATGCCTCTTGAGCTCAGTTCAGCTGTCATACCCCATCAGAACCCAAAATATAAGCGTGTTTTACCCAAATGTTTGTAAACAACCTAAATGTAAACAAACACTGTATAGCCTCAAAACATAGTTAAAACTATAATGTTGATATCATGGAGGGTCAGTCCTTGCATCCATAGCTTTGTCTATGAATTTTCGACTGGTTACATTTCTCCAGCCCTCTCCCTTAGCTTTTCAGCAAAACAAGGCCAGGGAGAACGATTTGTTATTGTTTAAATGTATTATTCTAGCTTTAAGGATTACTTTTAAATGTGAAAAAATGACAATTTGGAAATAGTGTTTTTATTTTATTTTATGCTGTTAACCATTGCAGTACAATTACTTAGCATATATTCGGTAGCTTACGTCTGGCATGCGAGGACTTGTACTTTTGTTTGGAGGTCAGTCACACACAGACACAGACAGTATTTCCCAGCAAGTGATTTGAATGATAGATGGTGAAATGTTAAACATGTACCTCATTGTGTGCATTCACAGACGCTATATATACTCTTCAAGTAATAATYCTTAGAATACTCCAGTGATCAGAATCCAAAAGTGAAAGCAGTCATTTCCAGTAGCGCTCTAGAGTCTGGCAACCCAAACAACTCCACATCCCCAGGCAGTCCCATTTCAAAGAAATGGTGTGTGTCGATGAGATTGTGTGTGTGTTTATAAAGAGACTTTGTCATTTGTTTGACAAAATTGCATAGGAAATGCATAAACATTTATCTTAGAAAGTAAGAGGGAGGGCTTTTAAAAAGAGAGAGAGGACACACTGTCTGTGTGTGTGATGGTGTGAGTTTAGCCGAAACTGTGTGGGTGGCATGCTGCATTCAGATGCAGGGCTGATCATCATTTAGAATCAGCAACTGCCCCTGATGCTTCCAGGAAATAAAGCAATGAGGAGAAGTGTGTGTGCGTGATGATTGACATGATGATATGGTATATGCTACGAGACAAACATCAAATTCACTTTACTCTAGCTTGATTCACATGCTTGGGATGGAGATTTAATGAAGTTTCCTCAGGGCAGAGTTAAGTGAATTCACTTCCCCGATTGAATGACTGGTTACATTCAGCATGTTTTTACCATTCAATTATATTTTGCATCAAAACACCTCAATTGAAAACACTTTAGAAATCAGCGCCAACAGATTTACATTTGACATTTGAGTCATTTTAGCAGACATTCTTGTCCAGAAACACTTACAATTAGTGCATTCATCTTAAGATAGCTGGGTGAGACAACCACATCACAGTTGTAGCAAGTCAATTTTCCCTCAAAGTACTTATCCGCAAAGTCAGTGCTAGTATGAAAAATGATCAACTTTCTCTTCCTCTACTATCAGCGACTGCTGTTGATTTTTTATTTTTATTTTTTAAGAAACTTTATTTAACTAGGCAAGTCAGTTAAGAACAAATTCTTATTTTCAATGACAGCCTAGGAACAGTGGGTTAACGGCCTTGTTCAGGGGCAGAACGACAGATMTTTACCTMGTCAGCTCAGGGATTTGATCTTGCAACCTTTCGGTTACTGGTCCAATGCTCTAACCACTAGGCTACACTAATGCCAACTAACACAGATTTCCCTTCCTTCCAGTTTATTTACCAGAAGTGGTTCACCAGCTTGTACCCACAATATACATAGTCTGTGTTCATAAGCATTGATTGCTACCTATCAGAAATATAGAGCAGACTACCAGTCAGTTGAAATCTGCAATGCCAGAAAAGAAAGTCACACTTGCAACTGTTATATACGCAGGATGGATAACATACTTTWWWAAAAAKKCACAAAGATAAACATTTCAGTCCCATGGAAACATGGGACCGTAGTACATATACACACAGACACTTCCACTCATAAAGGCCCTCTGTGCACCCCAGTGACTCACAGATTCACACGCCCCCAAATAAACATGACACACACTTTTCGGTCACACATCAAATGCTCTGTGCCTGGCTGTGCAGACCCCTGAGCTCGGTCTACTTTCCCCTGAATCCCCTGACAAACAGAGGGGAGAAACATGAGGGGAGAAAACACACAGTCACTGCTAGGATGGTGAAGCAAGCTTTCTTTTTTCAGAAAATTGGCAGCAGATTTGTCACTCTCACTCTTTCTCTCTCTCTTTCTCTCTCTTCTATTACACCCTTACTTTCACTGAAAGAGAAAGCTTACTTACACTTATTTTTTCTAAGCGACACGTTGTGCAACACACATGATGATGTACCTGAACAGTCATAAACACCCATTTCTCAGAACTAGACTAGCAGTGATGAATTTAGAGAAAAAAGCCAAATAATTCTGAAGGATATTTTCACTGTTGTATATGACAGTATTGTTCGTGCCGTGATATTACACTTATACTTATCAGTCTGTTGTATTCTAGGTGTTTTCTGGGTCATCAGCACAAACTAGCAGTAGTGACAATGCTAATTGTCAGGTAGTGGTAGCCGAGACAGGCGTAGCCTAGTTACCAACCACCAGCAGACTGGGAGAGGCCGAGCAACGGACCTCAACAACACCAGTACTGGTGCGACTGAAACTTCTCAGCCAGGAAGACAGAGAGAGAAAGGCTGCATGTTTTAGTCAGGGAGCTCAGCCTAGACCACAGAGCGACTCAATTCTGCTCGGCAGTGAAACGGTTAAACTTTAATTCTGTCCGGCAGCAAAACGGTTAAACTGAGTTTATAATTTTTAGAAATCTCCCCCAGCTGTGCAGCTGACTTGTAGTCCTGGTGGCTCAGGCCTAGAAATGAGGTTGTCTTATCATTCAATCAGGAGAGTGGTTGTATGTGAAATATCTTTGCTTCCTAAGGCTTGTCTTCACCTGCTAACACTGTTTTGACTGTTGTCTCCATTAAAGAAAGGTTGATGACCTAACACTGTTTTGACTGTATCTCCATTAAAGAAAGGTGATGATCCTAACACGTTTTGACTGTGTCTCCATTAAAGAAAGGTGATGATCCTAACACTGTTTTGACTGTATCTCCATTAAAGAAAAGTGATATCCTAACACTGTTTTGACTGTGTCTCCATTAAAGAAAGTGACGATCCTAACACTGTTTTGACTGTGTCTCCATTAAAGAAAGGTGATGATCCTAACACTGTTTTGACTGTATCTCCATTAAAGAAAGGTGACGTCCAACACTGTTGACTGCGTCTCCATTAAAGAAAGGTGACGATCCTAACACTGTTTTGACTGTGTCTCCATTAAAGAAAAAGTGACGATCCTAACACTGTTTTGACTGTATCTCCATTAAAGAAAGTGACGATCTAACACTGTTTTGACTGTATCTCCATTAAAGAAAGGGGACGATCCTAACACTGTTTGACTGTATCTCCATTAAAAAAGGTGATGATCCTAACACTGTTTTGACTGTGTCTCCATTAAGGAAAGGTGATGATCCTAACACTGTTTGACTGTATCTCCATTAAAGAAAAGGCACTGTTTTGTACTTCTATCAAGTGGAGGCTGCTGAGGGGAGGACGGCTCATAATAATGGCTGGAATGGAGTCAATGGAGTGGTATCAACCACACGGAAACCTCCTCTTTGATCTGTTTGATAACTTTCCATTGACTCCATTCCAGCCATTATTATGAGCCGTCCTCCCTCAGTAGCCTCCACTGGCTTCTATGACCAGGAGTAGGATCTGACCTGGATGAAGAAGAAAAACCGGATCAATGAGAAGAGACACAGGTTTACAACACTAATGAAATACTTGTTTTCATCCCTCGACTCCACCTTGCTACATCAATGATTACGTTTACATGCACATTCATCATTTGATATTGAACTGATTATCTTAATCGATGTAAGGTCATAAAGTAAGTAAGCATACACTGATTAAAACACCTAGATTATATCTTCAATTATAATTATTAGGACATGTAAACACCTTAATCGTGTTCCAGCGGTGTGTTTGATCTGCCACTGTGCTAGCACCAGCCGAGAGCCTCCCTCTTTAGCGCCAGTGAAGTGGTTCAGAAAATCGAAAAGTATGCATGTTAAAAATAGTTTTCACATACAAACTTTAGATGCCCGAACTCAGAATTAAATTGGCTCCAAAAATAATATGGTCACTTTCATAAAATGTTATTGATTGCACCATAGCCTGATTTCAGTAATTGTATTACTGTGTCCATGTAAACGTACCCATAGTTGTCTTCACACAACACACACACACCACACACACACACACACACCACACACACACACACACACACACACACACACACACACACACACAACACACACACACACCACACACACACACACACACACACACACACACACACACACACACACACACCCCTGCCATAAGAGAAAAGACAACAGACTCCCTCCTCCATCCCTCTTTGTTCTGTATCTGTAAGCCTGTGTCGACAAGCCACATCAGAGCGCCGAGCTCTAACGAGGCCTTACGAGCACCTGTGTAATTCACCAATTATAATCAGTCTAATGGCGTGGCTCTAAGCGGACCCCCCCCCCCCCCTACACCACACACACACCGCCTCCTCCCCTCACCTTCTCATTTTTCTCCACAGGCGAGAGAGGGAGCAGCACACTCTCTGTTTTTATAGACTGGGAGCCAGTGAGAGGGGGGCAGATGCTTTGACTCCAGGGTTGTGTGTCCAGAATGGGGATACAGAGGGAAGGATTTGGGGTTGGTTGGATGAGCAGAATGATATTACACGTGTATAAACACTTAACTTCAAGTTGAATAGGTAAGACATCGGTACCACTCAGCCTCATAGAACACACAACCAGCACGGATTTGATTTCCGGTTTATTATCAATAAAAAGCTCTAGAACAGTTCCTTCATCAGGGCTGAATGACACTACGCCTCTCATTCATAAATCACCAAAAACACAGTTCGCCACAAACCTCACTTCCTGTGTGAAATGCAGCAGGAAATGCTTTATTTCCTGTAGTGGAGTGAGCATGTTAGTGACGTGGGGGTTGGTGTGTGTGTGTGTGTATATGTCGGTGTGCGTATCCGTACGTACATGTCTTTGTGTGTTCAGCCATGTACGTGTAATATTAACATGGACACACACGTCATACAATAACAGTAAGGACAATGCTTCTAAGCTCATTAATCATGAACATTTTAATCATTACCCTTAAAATGAATGAAGCATTAGAGGGCCAAGCATGCATGTAATAACAGTAGAAAGTCAAAAGGGAGTTCAAGTCACAAATGTTGCAAGAGAGGTAGGAAACCATTTGATAGAATAATTTAATATGGTGGCTGTTACCATAATGTCTACGGAACAGCAGGTGGGTGTTAGTCATTAGGGTGTGGTCTTGCCAGATCCTCGAAATGACGTCAAGACAACACAAGGTGTTAACAATCCGAAAATCAAATTGACACATTCACTCAACACCGGGGCCTTCAGAATTCTCTGTGTGATTATCACCTTGTACTTAGATAAACCCAGTCTGATGTCTCCTGTTCCCAGTGTCTGGGGTCCTCAGGGGCCACGCTCACTCCCTAGGGGCCTCTTATACGTTGTGGCTTCGTTCCAGTGTCTATACTAGCGTACTACTTAGAATGAAGCAATGTAATTGCCATGGATTTCTAACTAAATAAGTGGCTATTATGGATATCGGAACCTAGCCAACATTTCTTGTTACCAGTGTTTGGGGCCTCAAGGGCCACACTCACTCCCTCTCACTTTCTGGTACCACAGCTCACCTTGGCTATGGTGTTGTAGAGTGGCGGCCAGCACTCTTAAGCCTCTTCATGTCGAATGAGAAAAAGAAAGTCATGATATTACTTTGTGGATTAAGTWCAACTCATTATCGTGATAGAAATACAATGCCAGTGTCCTGATGTTCTGGTATTTGCCACAYCCATGCCGTGAAAGGTGTGTATCTCTACAGCCATGAGCCTTCATGGGTCTGCTTGTAGCAGTGATGCATCCCTAGACTGTGTACCCCCCTACGCCAACGGGGATACGACCAATATAGATCTGTTGTCAAGGAAACAACCAAAAGCCAATCAAAGCGGTGTGTGGAGAAATGGCAACGAATACATCTAAAGAGCGAAGACCAATAAAAAGAAAGATCACGACATGCACCCAGTTTCTCTCCTGGAATTACATTGTGCGCGTAGAAACGGAGGGCTACAGACACTCATATGTAAATGCTTTTGTGAGTGTGTGTGAGTCTGGGAATAGCTTCATTCTGACGCGTGGATGTTCGCAGYACACACACAGACCAGCTGAAACACTATCGCACTGTAGCTCCCTCTCTCTCTCACTTCACCYTCTCTGTGTTACGACATCAATCTGTCCTCTCTCCCTCTCTCACCATCTCTCTCTCTCTCGTTCTTCTTCTCAATATATTTCCTCTGTCTATCTCTATTTATCTTTCTCTCTCTTTCTAGCTTTCCTTGTTTTTAAATCTCTTTAAATCTCTCTCTCTCTCTTCTCACCTTCTCTCTCTTCTCTTGTTCTATCTCTCCACTCTTTCTCCTTGCCTCAGCTTGCCTTCTGCATATGGGCCAGAGAACATTCTCTCCTTCTATTGCTTGGAAAATGTGAACATGAGTCAATTCACCCAACCCCCCCCTCCCCACTTCCCTCCCCCCTTGTAACTACTGTTCAATATTCAATAGCTCATCTACATACTACAAAAAGTATCACTATTATCATCATGATAATAGATACAGAATTGGACAATAGGTGCTTTCATAATATGAAGGACGAATGGCGAAAGCGTTGCTGTGTATTACATTGTGGGTCTTCTATAGGAAACAACCTGATAAAAACATCATTGTGATTCATAAGTTTTACTTGCCCCAAGAGCTCACTCTAGACRTCCATAGTTAGAACGTTTGTTTGTGTTATTACTGGTAGCAACGCCACTTTAATGGRCCACGTGAGTTTTTTTCTTCTTCTAAGGCTACAAAATAAGATGTGGGGGCAATGACATCATTGTGTTGTTTAATAGTTAAATGATTAATAGTTACCCAGCATTCCACCACATGAAGAAAGGGGAAGGAGGGGTGAGTAAGGGGGGGAGGGGTGTCTCCTCTGGCACCTGGAGTGGAACTTCCAGCCAAAATCAGTTGTTCCCCCTCGCCTCTTCTCTTTGACCCCCTCGCCTCCCCCTCCTCCCCTCTGCTCAAAGCGTAGGAGGATGTCAATGCCAAGCCCTAAATTCCAAGTGGTCACCATCATCAAGACATGAGATAACTACATTGAGGGAGATGGGAGGGCTGCAACTAATAAACGACTTGTTTTCTGTCAGAGGCTGTTTGGCATTTTGGAAGCACGGTGTGTGCGTGCGTGCGTGTGTGCGTGTGTGTGTGTGTGTGTTGTGCGTTTGGGTGTGGTGTGTGTGTGTGTGTGCGAGCGCTGCGCGTGTGTGGTGTTGTGGTGTGTGTGGTTGTGTGTGTGCTGTGTGTGGTGTGTGTTGTGTGTGTGTGTGTGTGTGTTGTGTGTGTGTGTGTGTGTGTGTGTGTGTGTGTGTGGTGTGTGTGTGTGTGTGTGTGTGTGTGCGTGTGCGTGTGTGTACATGTTTTACTTATATTGTAAGGTACTAGAAGTCCTCACAAGAATAGCAAACCAACGAAAATTCTGGAAGTGAGAAGATTTTTCCGCCTTCAATTGTAAAAGGCCTATTTTAGTTTAGGGTTAGGTTAGGGTTAGGGTTGAATTAGGTTAGGTTTAATTTAGGAATTAGGGTAAGATAAGATTAGGGTTAAAGTTTAAGGTTAGGGTTAAGTTAAGGTAAGGTTACGCTTAGGGAAAAAAGGATTTTGAATGGGAATCAAAATACTGGTCCCCAAAAAGTCCTCCACAAGGATAGTTAGACATAGCTGTGGTACAAGTGTGTGTGTGGTGTTTGTTTGCACCTCTTACTAACCTATGGTGAGTCGCACTGGAGTCGACAATTGTCCCCTTTGGCGTGGATGGTTAGGGGTGCAAACAAACACACACACACACACTTGTACACGCTATGTCTAACCTATACTTGTGGAGGACTTTTTGGGGACCAGTATTTGATTTCCCATTCAAAACCTTTTTCCCTTAAGCACTAACCCTAACCTTAACTTTAACCCTAACCTTAACTTTAACCCTAATCTTATCTTTAACCCTAATTCCTAAATCAAACCTAACCCTAATTCTCAACCCTAACCCTAACCCTAACCGCTAAACCTAAAATAGCCTTTTTACAATTGAGGGATGCGAAAAAATCTTCTCACTTCTCAGAATTTTCGTTGGTTGCTATTCTGTGAGGACTTCTAGTACTTACAAGTATAGTAAACATGTACACACACGCACACGCACACACACACACACACAACACACACACACACACACACACACACACACACACACACACACACACACACACACACCACACACAACACAACACACACACACACACCACACGCAGCACACACACGACACACACCACACCGCCACCCGACGACACGGCACCCAAGCCACACACACCACACACACACACAGCACGCACACACACGCACGCACGCACACACACTGTGCTTCCAAAATGCCAAACAGCCTCTTACAGAAAACAAGCTGTATTATTAGTTTGCAGCCCTCCATCTCCCTCACTGTAGTTATCATGTCCTTTGATGATGGTGACCACTTGGGAATTTAGGGGGCTTTGCATTTAGACATCCTCCTACGCTTTCTGAGGCAGGAGGGAGGATGGGGAGGCGAGGGGGTCAAAGAGAAGAGCGAGGGGAACAACTGATTTTGGCTGGAAGTTCCACTCCAGGTGCCAGAGGAGACACCCCTCCCCCCCCTTACTCACCCCTCCTTCCCCTTTCTTCATGTTGGTGGAATGCTGGGTAACTATTAATCATTTAACTATTAAACAACACAATGATGTCATTGCCCCCACAATCTTATTTTGTTGAGCCTTAGAAGAAGAAAAAAACTCACGTGGCCCATTAAAGTGGCGTTGCTACCAGTAATAACAAAACAAACGTTCTAACTATGGATGTCTAGAGTGAGCTCTTGGGGAAGTAAACTTATGAATCACAATTATATTTTTATCAGGTTGTTTCCTATAGAAGACCCACAATGTATACACAGCAACGCTTTCGCCATTCGTCCTTCATATTATGAAGCACCTATTGTCCAATTCTGTACTCTATTATCAGATGATAATAGTGATACTTTTGTAGTATGTAGATGAGGTTATGAATATTGAACAGTAGTTTACAAGGGGAGGGAAGTGGGGGGGCGGGGGTTGAATTGGACTCGTGTTCACAGTTTTCAAGCATTAGAAGAGAGAGAATGTGTCTCCTGGCCCCATATGCAGAAGGCAAGCTGAGGCAAGGAGAAAGAGTGGAGAGAGTAGAACACAGAGAAGAGAGAGAAGGTACTGAGAGAGAGAGAGAGATTTTAAGAGATTTAAAAACAAGGAAAGCTAGAAAGAGAGAGAAGATAATAGGATAGATAGAGGAAATATAGTTGAGAAGAGAACGAGGAAGCAGGGGATGGTGAGAGAGGGAAAGGAGGACAGAGTATGGTCGTAACACAGAGAGAGGTGAAGTGAAGAGAGCGGAGCTACACGCTGCGATAGTGTTTCAGCTTGGTCTGTGTGTGTACTGCGAACATCCACGCCGTCAGAATGAAGCTATTCCCAGACTCACACACACTCACAAACAGCATTACATATGAGTGTCTGTAGCCCTCCGTTTCTACGCGCACATGTAATTCCAGGAGAG
>NW_019946728.1:0-1110 GCF_002910315.2 Salvelinus sp. IW2-2015
TTCTGGCTATGGATAACCTATAGATGACACATCACCAGACCTATTGGACTTGGGGCTGGGAGTTTACCTCGTTTTTTACGATTTTCTGAATTTTGCTTTGCCGCTTAAAATCATAATAAACACAGACAACTAAAATATTGTTGTTATTGTTGTTGGTGTTGTTATTATTATTATTGTTGTTGTTGTTGTTGTTGTTATTGGTGTTATTATTATTGTTGTTATTGTTGCTATTATTATTATTATTGTTGTTGTTGTTATTGTTGTTATTAATATTATTATTATTATTATTGTTGTTATTGTTGTTGTTGTTATTGTTGTTGTTATTGTTGTTATTATTATTATTATTGTTGTTGTTATTGTTGTTGCTATTATTATTATTGTTGTTGTTGTTATTGTTGTTGCTATTATTATTATTGTTTTTGTTATTGCTGTTGTTGCTATTGTTATTATTGTTGTTGTGGTTGTTGTTATTGTTGGTGTTATTGTTATTGTTGTTGTTATTATTATTGTTGTTGTTGGTGTTATTATTGTTGTTATTGTTATTATTGTTGTTATTATTGTTGTTGTTGTTATTGTTATTATTGTTGTTGTTGTTGTTATTGTTATTATTGTTGTTGTTGTGGTTGTTATTATTGTTGTTGTTATGCTGATTATTATTTATAATAATGGGGGGGACAAATATTTACCCCAAACGTTTTTTTTTTGAGGAACCATTAATGGGGGGGGGGTTCTTTGAAGAAGGGTTTCCCCCACAGTTTGAATTTGTTGATCTGCCCCTGTACGGGGAGATTGCGCCCGGTATCCAAACATGCCATGGCTTGAAAGATGTAGTCCCCTGTGTTTGGAGATAGCTAGTTTGTTTTAAATATCAACAGTACTGCTACAGAAGCATACGATGTGATTAACACTTGATTTAAACCTACATCATCGTCAATATTTGGTCCGGTTGGCTGATGCGTGCAGCAGAGGCAGAAAGACAAAGAGGTAAATCACAATCAGTAAAATAAAATGGAGATAGCTAACTTAACAGATTTACATCCAGTCGTCAACATCAATGACCAGCTGATAGTCTACCCTCTGTAGCTAGCTAACTAACAGATTTACATCATC
>NW_019946728.1:3712-12610 GCF_002910315.2 Salvelinus sp. IW2-2015
GACCATTCCTTCTAGGTTTAGATGAGGGCCATTCATTTAGGCTGTAGACTGAGGACGGTTCTTTAGGCTGTGGACTGAGGACCCACCTCTCTTTGGGCTGTGTTAGACGGAGGATCATTCTTTGGCTTGTGAGACGTTGAGGACCAATCTTTGGGGGGGCTTTGTAGACGAGAGGACCAATCTTCAAGGCTGTTGGACTGAGGTACCATTCTTTTAGGCTGTTGGACTGAGACCATTCTTTAGGGCTGTGGACTGAGGACCTCAGTCGTCTGTCTGTCTGTCTGCTCTGTCTGCTCTGTCTGCTATCTGTCTCGTCTGTCTTGCTGTCCTGGTCTGCCTGCCTGCCTGCCTGATATCTGCCTGCCTGAACTCCTGTTTCCTGTCTGAATCTGTCTGTCTGCCTCTGCTTCTGTCTTGTCTCTGCCTAGTCTGTTCTGTCTGTCTGTCTGTCGTTGGTCTGGTCTGTCTGTCTGTCTGCCGCTGCTGCTGTGCCCTGCTCTGCTCTGCATCTGTCTGCCTGACCTGCCTGTCCTGACGGCTGTCCTGCCTCTGTGTCTGTCTGTCTTGCGTCTGCCTGCGCCTGCCTGCCCTGCCTGTCCTGCCTGCTCGTATGTCTGTCTGTCTGTCTGTCTTGTGCCTGTCTGGTCTGTTCTGTGTAACCTGCCTTTGCCTGACCCTGCCTTCTGTCTCTTCGCTCTTGCCTTGCCTGTCTCTGTCTGCTCTGTTCGCCGGCCTCCTGCCCTCCTGCCTGCCTCTGTCTGTTCTGTCTGTCTGTTCTGTTAGTCTGTCTTCTGTACTTCTGTCTGTCTGTCTGTCTGTCGTCTGTGTCTGTGTAAACTCAAGTAGGGCACGCGAACAAGAGGAAGAAATAACAAACGTCACCTTTTTGAGCCCAGGCTAGGTCTATGGGATTACAATGTGTCAACTGGATGAACAGGAACCCGCCCCACAACACACACACGACCTACATACACACAACACCGCCTCACACACACACACCTCACACAAACACACACACATGCACACCACACACACACACACACACACACCATCACACACACACACACAGCACACGACACACACCTCAACACACAACACACCTAACACACACACGCACCTCACACCACACCACAACCTCACCACACACACACTCACACACACACACCTCAACACACACACCTCACACACACACACACACACACAACACAACACCACACACACACACACCCACACACACACACACACACACACACAACACTCACACCCACTACACACACACACAAACACACACACAGTCACACACCTCACAAACCAACAATGCCTGAACAACATTTCTTGGTCTCCTGTGAGTAAAACCACATTGACAGGAGTGTGTGTGTGTGGTGTTTGTGTGTGTGTCTCCATGAGTATAAAGCCAGTCACGGGAGACCCTTGTCCTCTCTTGTCGAATTGTCACGGAGAGTATGTTTACCTTTACATACAAATAGACCCGGTGCGGCTCGGTGTCACAAAATGTTTCATGGATAAATAACGTTCCCTCACTTTTCTATGGCCAGAATTCCCGTGCTAGCCGACTGTGGAGCTGCGGCTGAGACAGACCACTGTTGGTTGCCTCTACTGGGGGATATAGGGGATATAGGCTGATCTACTGGGGGATATAGGCTGATCTACTGGGGGAATATAGGGGGATATAGGCTGATCTACTGGGGATATAGGGGATATAGGCTGATCTACATGGGGGATATAGGCTGGTCTACTGGGGGATATAGCTGTGTCTACTGGGGGATATAGGGCTGGTCTACTGGGGGATATAGGCTGGGTCTACTGGGGGATATAGGCTGGTCTACTGGGGGATATAGGCTGGTCTACTGGGGGATATAGGTCTGGTCTCCTAGAGGGATATAGGCTGGTCTACTAGAGGATATAGGCTGGTCTACTGGGGGATATAGGCTGGGCCTACTGGGGGATATAGGCTGGTCTACTGGGAATACAGGCTGGTCTACTGCGGGGGATATCTAGGGGGGATATAGGCTGGTCTACTGGGGGATATAGGCATGGTCTACTGGGGGATATAGGGGGATATGGCTGAGTCATCTACTGGGGGAATATAGGCTGGTCTACTGGGGGATATAGGCTGGGCTACTGGGGGATATAGGCTGGTCTACTAGGGGATATAGGCTGGTCTACTGGGGGATATAGGCTGGGCTACTGGGGGATATAGGCTGGTCTACTAGAGGATAAGCTGGTCTACTGGGGGATATAGGCTGGGCTACTGGGATATAGGCTGGTCTACTGGGGGATATAGGCTGGTCTACTGGGGGATATAGCTGGTCTACTGGGGGATATAGGCTGTCTACTAGGGATATAGGACTGGTCTACTGGGGGATATAGGGGATATTAGGCTGGTCTACTGGGGGATATAGGGGGATATAGGCTGATCTAACTGTGGGATATAGGCTGATCTACTGGGGGATATAGGCTGATCTACTGGGGATACTACTGGGGGATAAGGTGATCTACTGGGGACTATGGGGATATAAGGCTGGCTCTACTGGGGGAGATAGGCTGGTATACTGATGGGATATATGCGAGGGATATAGGCTGATCTACTGGGGGATATAGGCTGGTCTACTGGGGATATAGCTTTCTACTGGGGGATATAGGCTGGTCTACTGGGGGATATAGGCTGTTCTATGGGGGATATAGGCTGGTCTCCTAGAGGATATAGGCTGGTCTACTAGAGGATATAGGCTGGTCTACTGGGGGATATAGGCTGGGCCTACTGGGGGATATAGGCTGGTCTACTGGGGGATATAGGGGATATAGGTTGGTCACTGGGGGATATAGGCTGGTCTACTGGGGGATATAGGCTGGTCTACTAGGGGATAATAGGCTGGCTAACTGGGGGATATAGGCCTGGTCTACTGGGGGATATAGGCTGGTCTACTGGGGATATAGGGGGATATAGGCTGTCTACTGGGGGATATAAGGACTGGTCTACTGGGGGATAGAGGCTGCTACTGGGGATATAGGCTGGTCTACTGGGGGATATTAGGCTGGGCTACTGGGATATAGGCTGGTCTACTGGGGGACATTAGGCTGGTCTACTAGGGGATATAGGCTGGTTACATGGGGATATAGGGCTGGCTACTGGGGATTATAGGCTGGTCTACTGGGGGATATAGGCTGGTCTACTGGGGATATGGGGGATATAGGCTGGTCTACTGGGGGATAGGTCTATGGGGGATATAGGTGGTCTACTAGAGGATATAGGCTGCTACTAGGGGATATGGCTGGTACTGGGGATATAGCTGGCTACTGGGGATATAGGCTGGGCTACATGGGGGATATGCGCTGGGCGACTGGGGGATATAGCTGGTCTACTGGCGGATATAGGGGGGATATAGGCTGGTCTACTGGGGGATATAGGCTGGTCTACTGGGGGATATAGGCTGGTCTACTAGAGGATATAGGCTGGGCTACTAGGGGATATAGGCTGGTCTACTGGGGGATATAGGTGGTCTACTGGGGGATAGGCTGGCTACTGGGGATATAGGCTGGGTACTGGGGGATATAGGCTGGGCTACTAGGGGATATAGGCTGGCCTACTGGGGGATATAGGCTGGGGCTACTGGGGGATATAGGGCTGGGCTACTGGGGATACTAGGGCTTGGTACTGGGGGATATAGGCTGGGCTACTGGGGATATAGGCTGGTCTACTAGGGGATATAGGCTGGCCTACTGGGGGATATAGGCTGGGCTACTGGGGGATATAGGCTGGGCTACTGGGGGAATATAGGCTGGTCTACTGGGGGATATAGGCTGGTCTACTAGAGGATATAAGGCTGGGTCTACTGGGGATATGGCTGGGCTACTGGGGGATAGAGGCTGGTCTACTGGGGATATAGGCTGGTCTACTGGGGGATATAGGGGGATATAGGCTGGTCTACTGGGGTATAGGGGATATAGCTGGGTCTACTGGGGGGAATATAGGGCTGGTCTACTAGAGGATATAGGCTGGGCTACTAGGGGATATAGGCTGGTCTACTGGGGGATATAGGCTGGTCTACTGGGGGATATAGGCCTGGGCTACTGGGGGATTATAGGCTGGGCTACTGGGGGATATATGGCCTGGTCTACTGGGGGATATAGGGGATAATAGGCTGGTCTACTGGGGGATATAGGCTGCGTCTACTAGAGGATATAGCTGGGCTACTTTAGGGGATATAGGCTGGTCTACTGGGGATATAGGCTGGTTACTGGGGGATATAGGCTGGGCTTACTGCGGGGATATAGGCTGGGTACTGGGGGATATAGGCTGGTCACTAGGGATATAGGTGGCCTACTGGGGATATAGGCTGGGCTACTGGGGGATATAGCTGGGCTACTGGGGGATAATTAGGCTGGTTCTACTGGGGGATATAGGCTGGGTCTACTAGAGGATATAGGCTGGGCTACTAGGGGATATAGGCTGGGCTACTAGGGGATATAGGCTGGTCTACTTGGGGGATATAGGCTGGGCTACTGGGGGATATAGGCTGGTCTACTAGAGGATATGGCTGGGCTACTGGGGGGATATTAGGGCTGGTCTACTGGGGGATATAGGCTGGTCTTACTGGGGGGATATATAGGCGGTTAGCGGCTGGGATACTGGGGGATATAGGCTGGTCTCCTGGGGGATATAGGCTGGTCTACTAGAGGATATAGGCTGGTCTACTGGGGGATATAGGCTGGTCTACTAGAGGTTATAGGGGGATATAGGCTGGTCTACTGGGGATATAGGCTGTGTCTACTAGAGGAATATAGGCTGGCCTACTAGGGATATAGGGGGATATAGGCTGGTCTACTGGGGATTTTAATAGGTGGTCTACTGGGGGATATAGGCTGGTCTACTGGGGGATATAGGCTGGTCTACTGGGGGATATAGGCTGGTCTACTGGGGAATAGGGGGATATAGACTGGCCTACTGGGGGATATAGGCTGGTTCTACTGGGGATATAGGCTGGTCTACTGGGGATATAGGGTATAGGCTGGTCTACTGGGGATATAGGGGGATATTAGACTGGCCTACAATGGGGATATAGGCTGCGATCTACTGGGGGATATAGGCTGGTCTTACTGGGGGATATAGGCTGGCTACTGGGGGATATAGGCTGGTCTACTTGGGATATAGGCTGGCCTACTGGGGGATATAGGCTGGTCTACTGGGGATATAGGCTGGTCTACTGGGGGATATAGGCTGGTCTACTGGGGATATAGGCTGGTCTACTGGGGGATATAGGCTGGGCTACTGGGGGATATAGGCTGGGCTACTGGGGGATATAGGCTGGTCTACTGGGGGATATACGCTGGTCTACTGGGGATATAGGCTGGTCTAACTGGGGATGTAGGCTGGTTCCTACTGGGGATGTAGGCTGGCCTACTGGGGGATATAGGCTGGTCTACTAGAGGATATAGGGCTGGTCTTACTGGGGGATATAGGCTGGTCTACTGGGGGATATAGGCTGGGCTACTGGGGGATATAGGCTGGTCTACGCGGGTATTTTAAGGGGGCTGGTCTACTGGGGATATAGGCTGGTCTATGGTGGGATATAGGCTGGGCTACTGGGGATATAGGCTGGGCTACTGGGTATATAGGCGTCTTACTGGGGATATAGGGCTGGTCTACGGGGGATATAGGCTGGGCTACTAGAGGATATAGGCTGGCCTACTGGGGGATATAGGCTGGTCTACTGGGGAATTAATAGGGGGATATAGGCTGGTCTACTGGTGGATATAGGCTGGGCTACTGGGGGATATAGGCGGGCTACTGGGGTAATATAGGCTGGTCTACTGGGGGATATAGGCTGGTCTACTGGGGGATATAGGCATGGAGGCTACTAGAGGATATAGGCTGGCCTAACTGGGGGATATAGGCTGGTCTACTGGGGATATAGGGGGATATAGGCTGGGCTACTGGTGGATATAAGGCTGGGCTACTGGGGGATATAGGCTGGGCTACTATGGGATATAGGGGGGACTATAGGCTGGTCTACTGGGGGGATATAGGCTGGCTACTAGAGGATATAGGCTGGCCTACTGGGGGATATAGGCTGGTCTACTGGGGGATATAGGCTGGGCTAACTGGGGGGATATAGGCTGGTCTACTGGGGGATATAGGCTGTCTACTGGGGATATAGGCTGGTCTACTGGTGGATATAGGGCTGGCTACTGGGGATATAGGCTGGGCTACTGGGGTATATTAGGCTGGTCTACTGGGGATATAGGCTGGTCTACTGGGGGATATAGGCTGGGCTACTAGAGGATATAGGCTGGCCTACTGGGGATATAGGCTGGTCTACTGGGGAATATAGGGGGATATAGGCTGGTCTACTGTGGATATAGGCTGGGCTACTGGGGGATATAGGCTGGGCTACTGGGGTATATAGGCTGGTCTACTGGGGGATATAGGCTGGTCTACTGGGGGATATAGGCTGGGCTACTAGAGGATATAGGCTGGCCTACTGGGGGATATAGGCTGGTCTACTGGGGGATATAGGGGGATATTAGGCTGGGCTACTGGTGGATATAGGCTGGGCATACTGGGGGATATAGGCTGGGCTACTATGGGATATAGGGGGATATTAGGCTGGTCTACTGGGGGATATAGGCTGGGCTACTAGAGGATATAGGCTGGCCTACTGGGGGATATAGGCTGTGGTCTACTGGGGGATATAGGCTGGGCTACTGGGGGATATAGGCTTGGTCTACTGGGGATATAGGCTGGTCTACTGGGGATTATAGGCTGGTCTACACTGGTGGATATAGCTGGGCTACTGGGGGGTATATAGGCTGGGGCTACTGGGGTATATAGGCTTGTCCCTACTGGGGGATTATAGGCTGGTCTAGCGGGGGATATAGGCTGGGCTACTAGAGGATATTAGGCTGGCCTACTGGGGATATAGTTGCTGGTCTACTGGGGAATATAGGTGGATATAGGCTCGTTCTACTGGTGGATATAGCTGCGGCTACTGGGGGATATAGGCTGGGCTACTGGGGGTATATAGGCCTGGTCTAACTGGGGGAATATAGGCGGTCTACTGGGGGATATAGGCTGGGCTACTAGAGGATAATAGGTGGCCCTACTCGGGGATATGAGACTGGTCTACTGGGGGATATAGGGGGGATATAGGCTGGGCTACTGTGATTATAGGCTCTGGGCTACTGGGGGATATAGGCTGGGCTACTATGGGATATTAGGGGATAATAGGCTGGTCTTACTTGGGGATATAGGCTGGGCTACTAGAGGATATAGCTGGCCTTACTGGGGGATATAGGCTGGTCTACTGGGGGAATATAGGGGATAATAGGCTGGGCTACTGTGGAATAGGCTGGGCTGACTGGGGGATATAGGCTGGGCTACTATGGGATATAGGGAGATATAGGCTGGTCTATTAGGCCGGGCTCCTGGGGGATTTAGGCCAGGCTCCTGGGGGATTTAGGCCAGGCTCCTGGGGGATTTGGATTTTACATACAGGGCCCGATAAAACATCTACACCTTTTTTCACATTTTGTTGTGTTACAAAGTCGGATTGAAATATATTTAATTAAAATGTTTGTCATTGATCTACACAAAATACTCCATAATGTCAAAGTATAAAGACAAATTCTTACACATATTTACAAATTAATAAAATTATATAACTAAAATATATTTGTTGCATTTGTTTTCTTCTGTAACGGCGGGTGAGTGAAATGAGTGAGGAGTCAAATGCAGAGAGCGAAATGAACGGGAAAAACGCTTTAATGTCCTTTGAAAACGTAACAGGTCCAAACATGGGTGAATGCRCAAAACACTGGCGCTAAACAAACCCCAAACCTCGTTACAAACACTGGACCGCGAAAAACCGAAACCAAGACACGATACATCACCAAACGTAACAACCAATAAGCCCGCACAAACACTAGCGGGCTAAACGAACATAAATAACACCCATCCCAAAACCCCAACAAGGAACAGGTGAAAACAATTGGACAGACATAAACGAAAAGGAAAAAGGGATCGGTGGCAGCTAGTAGACCGGCGAGCGCCACCCGAACAGGAAGGGGAGCCACCCACGGTGGTATTCGTGACAGTACCCCCCCTCCTGACGCGCGGCTCCCGCAGCGCGCCGACACCGGCCTCGGGGACGACCCCGGGGGCGAGGTGCAGGGCGATCCGGATGGAGGCGATGGAACTCCCTTAGTAGACTTGGATCCAATATATCCCCCACCGGGACCCAGCWCCTCTCCTCCCAGTCGACGAGGTACTGCAGGCCCCTCACCCGGCGGCTGGAGTCCAGAATGGACCGTATCGTGTACGCCGGGGACCCCTCGATGTCCAGAGGGGGCGGAGGGACCTCCTTCCTGCATGGGACCAGCTACCACCGGCCTGAGGAGAGACACATGAAACGAGGGGTTAATACGATAGTAAGAAGGAAGTAACAATCGATAACACACCTCGTTTATTCTCCTCAGGACTTTAAATGGCCCTACACACTGCGGACCCAGCTTCCGGCAGGGCAGGCGGAGGGGCAGGTTTCGGGTCGAGAGCCAGACCCTYTCCCCCGGTGCGAACACGGGGGCCTCACTGCGGTGACGGTCAGCGCTCTTCTTCTGCCGTCCACTCGCCTGACGCAGAGACTCCTGGACGGCTCTCCAAGTCTCCTTAGAGCGCTGTACCCACTCCTCCACCGCAGGAGCCTCGGTCTGGCTCTGATGCCATGGTGCCAGAACCGGCTGGTACCCCAACACACACTCAAATGGTGACATGTTGGTAGAGGAGTGGCTTAGTGAGTTCTGGGCCATCTCTGCCCAGGGGATGTATCTTGCCCACTCCCCTGGCCGGTCCTGGCAATACAACCGCAGAAACCTACCCAC
>NW_019946728.1:13214-15186 GCF_002910315.2 Salvelinus sp. IW2-2015
TACCTACGACCCTCCGGGCACTGTGGAGGCGCAGGTTCCTCCCTTAGTGCCCGCTCAATGTCCGCGTCCACCTCCCATACTACCGGTGCTACCAGCTTGGCAGCCGGAATGATGGGAGTAGGATCGATGGACCGGTCATCAGTGTCGTATAGKCGGGACAGCGCGTCGGCCTTAGTATTGAGGGAACCTGGTCGATACGAAATCGTAAAACGAAATCGGGTGAAATACATGGCCCACCTTGTGGCCTGACGAGGATTCAGTCTCCTAGCTGATTGGATATACTCCAGGTTACGGTGGTCAGTCCAGATCAGGAAAGGGTGCTTAGCCACCTCAAGCCAGTGTCTCCACACCTTCAGAGCTTTTACTACAGCCAACAACTCCTGGTCCCCCACGTCATAGTTTCGCTCCGCCGGACCGAGCTTCCTCGAAAAAAAAAGCGCATGGGGCGGAGCTTCGGTGGCGTATTGGCTCCAACCCCAGCCTCGGACGCGTCCACCTCCACTATGAACGCCAAAGAGGGGTCCGGATGAGCCAATACGGGAGCATCGGTAAACAGCACCTTCAGATGACTAAAAGCTCTGTCCGACTCCGCAGACCACCGCAAACGCACCGGCTCTGGTGCGCAAACAGCCACCTGGCCAAAACCCCGGATAAACCTCCGGTAGTAATTGGCAAACCCTAAAAACCGCTGCACCTCCTTTACCGTGGTCGGAGTCGGCCAATTACGCTCGGCTGCAACGCGGTTACACTCCCATCACCACCCCCGAGGTGGAAATGCGATAACCCAGGAAGGAAACGGCTTGTTTGGAGAACAAACATTTCTCAGCCTTGACGTACAGGTCATGCTCCAGCAGTCGCCCAAGTACCTTGCGCACCAGAGACACATGCGCGGCGCGTGTGACGGAATAGATCAGGATATCATCGATATACACCACCACACCCTGCCCGTGCAGGTCCCTGAGAATCTCGTCTACGAAGGATTGAAAGACGTCTGGAGCATTTTTCAACCCATACGGCATGACGAGGTACTCATAATGGCCAAATGTGGTACTAAACGCGGTCTTCCACTCATCTCCCTCCCGGATATGCACCAAGTTATACACGCTCCTGAGATCCAGTTTTGTGAAAAAGCGCGCTCCGTGAAATGATTCCACCGCAATGGCGATGAGAGGTAGCGGGTAACTGAACCCCACTGTGATGGAATTTAGACCTCGATAATCAATGCACGGACGCAGACCTCCCTCCTTCTTCTTCACAAAAAAAAGAAACTCAAGGAGACGGGTGACGTGGAGGGCCGAATGTACCCCTGTCCAAGAGATTCAGTGACATACTGTATGTCTCCATAGCCGCTGTCTCCTCCTGGACAGTGGATACACGTGACTCCTGAGAAGTGCTGCGTTTACCTGGAGGTTTATCGCGCAATCCCCTCGTCGATGAGGTGGTAATTGGGTCGCCCTCTTCTTGCAGAAGGCGATAGCCAAATCGGCATATTCTGAGGGAATGCGCACGGTGGAAACCTGGTCTCCACCGTCGTTGCACCGATGGAAACTCCTATACACCTACCTGAACACTCCTCTGACCACCAATTTAGAGCCCCCTGTCTCCAGGAAATCCTAGGATTGTGACTAGGTGAATCAATAAGGAAGAGACTAATCCGCTCCTTATGACCCCCCTGCGTTACCATGACCAGTGGAACCGTGGCCTCCCTGACCAGCCCTGACCCTAACGGTCAGCTATCTAGGGAGTGCACGAGAAAGGGTTGGCCTATCGGCACCAGCGGAATCCCTAAACTAAGAGCGAGTCCACGATCCATAAAGTTCCCCAGCTGCACCTGAATTGACTAGCGCCTTATGCTGGAAAGAGGGGGAAAACTCAGGAAAAGAGATTAGTATGAACATGTGACCAACAGGGAGCTCTGGGTGAGTCTGGTGCTAAAAAAGAGAGAGTGAATGCGCTCCTCGTCTCCTGCCTA
>NW_019946728.1:15912-24080 GCF_002910315.2 Salvelinus sp. IW2-2015
TAAGGTGGAACAGCCGTTCACTCAGGGTAGTGGTCCCTTGCAGAGTCTGGACTCTCCCAGACCGCGTTGGCCCACTCCAGGGCTCTGCCCGTCAGACAGGAGACGAGGACGCTCACACTCTCCACTCCAGAAAGAGTCGGGCGAACGGTAGCCCCAGGTACAGCTCTAGCTGGAGCAAGAATCCCTTGCACCCGGCAGCCGTTCCATCGTACTCCCTCAAGGGGCGCGAGCCGAAGAGCGCTGGGTCCGGACGCCGCCGGAGAAGTAGGTAGAGCAGGCGGAGGAGGAGCTGGAGATGAGGTAGGGAGACCACTCCTCTCCATCATCTGGTCCATCGCCGTCCCTATTCGGTGTAGGATGGCCGTGTGATGGAGGACACGCTCTTCCATAGATGGGAGGCGGGGCGCGGCTGCTCCTGCTGACTCCATGCTATGGTGCGGGCTCCTGTCACGTAAAGTTAATAATGATACTGTGGATGATGTATTAAACCCCTCCCACCAGTCGTCCTTCTGAACTGAGCTGCAGGACAGGAAGGAAACTGCTTACACTCCTAGATAAAAGGGTTCCAAAAAGGGTTGTCCTCAGGTTCTACCTTTTGGTTCCAGGTAGAACTATTTGGGTTCCACGTAGAACCCTCTGTGTAAAGGGTTCTACCCTGGAACTCAAAAGAGATCTAACTGGAATCAAAACGGGTTCTTCAAATGGTTCTCCTATGGGGAGATCCGAATAACCTTTTTAGGTTCTAGATGGCATCTTTTTCTGTGTCACCATGAGGACATTGGCTATTTTTTTTTTTTTTTACAGAGTTCAATGTCTGTGATRGGAGAAAACTGAGGATGGATCAACAACATTGTAGTGACTCCACAATAACGACTTAAATGACAGATTGAAAAGAAGAATACAAATATACAGAATACAAATATTCTAAAACATGCATCTTATATGCAACAAGTTACTAAAGTAATACTGCATAAAAAAAACGTCTACAAAAGGAAGACACTTTCTGGCCTAAATGCAAAGCCTCATGTTTGGGGCAAATCCAACACAACACATCACTGAGTAACTGCCTCCTTATTTTCCAGCATGGTGGTGGCTGCATCATGGTATGGGTATGCTTGTCATCAGCAAATACTGGGGAGTTTTTCCAGGATAAAAAGATACGGGAAGGAGCTAAGAACAGACAAAATCCTAGAGGAAAACCTGGTTCAGTCTGCTTTACACCAGACACTGGGAGAGGAATTCACCTTTCAGCAGGATAATAACCTAAAACACAAGGCCAAATCTACACTGGAGTTGCTCAACAAGAAGRCAGTGAATGTTCCTGAGTGGCCTAKTTACAGTTTTTACTTAAATCGGCTTGAAAATCTATGGMAAGACTTGGAAATGGCTGTCTAGCAATGATCAACAACAAACTTGACAGAGCTTGAAGAATTTTAATAAGAATAATCCATGTTTGCAAAGCTCTTAGATATTTATCCAGAGAGACTCAACAACTGTAATCGCTGCCAAAGGTGCTACTACAAAATATTGACTCGGGGCTGTGAATACTTTATGTAAATAAGATATTTCTGTATTTCATTTTCAAATACATTTGAAAACATGTCTAAAAACATGTTTTTCACTTTGTCATTATGGGGTATTGTGATGTCATTATGGGGTATTGTGATGTCATTATGGGGTATTGTGATGTCATTATGGGGTATTGTGATGTCATTATGGGGTATTGTGATGTCCTTATTGGGTATTGTGTGTTGATGTTAAAAAAACAAGTCCATATAATTTTGAATTCAGGTCGTAACACAACGAAATGTGGAATAAATCGAGGCGTATGAATAATCTCTGAAGGCGCTGTATGTGTGTGTGWGAGAGAGRGAGMGAGAGAGAGAGAGACAGAGAGTTTTCTTCTTCTGTAAATTACAATGGCCGAGATATTGGCTTCTGTGATGGCCAATATTGGCCTCACATCCCGAAAAAAGACGGTTCAGACAATATTAACCTATATGTTATATAATATATATTAGTATATATGTTTATAGTGTGTAAGTTATGTTTTGCTAACCAAAAATGTATGTAGTACATTGACGCTTGGCTGTATCATTTTGAGGATATGATTGCGCTGCATTAGCAAGTTAATGTAGGGACCGAAAACATTTTTGATATATTTAGGAAAACATGTGAAGGCCTTCCCTTTAAAACCTCTGTAATGCTTTATATTGAGGACTGACGGCTGGATGAAAAGCCGAAGACCCAGAAACAAACAAAGTATATATATTTTATATTTTGTTTTTGTTTACGTTTCTCTTCTAATTTGTCCTCTTAGTTCTTCTGTCTCGCGCTCTAATGCGAATTCTTTCCGGTTCCGCTCGGTCAGACCGGAGAGGGTCACAGAAACAATATCCCTTTTCCACCGCGACCTCGCCTCGCTCTAATCACATTCATTAACAATAAAATGAAAGGAACACAACAAAAATCAATATCAATATATTAATAATAATAATTATCACCCAAACTAATGCGAATTTACTGGCTAAAGGGGGTCCTCCAATAAAGTAGAATGATATGCAGGCCTACATTAAATAAATAATAAAGGGTTTTTTCTATTGTATTTGATATAGCTACTGTAGGCTACTGTTTTGGATCCAAAATAGGCCTAAATTACACTGCAACAGCAAATTTGTATACCAGCATCCTTTACATAACCAGCATCCCCCTACACTGTATCTAATAACCAGCACCCTAAAGTATGTACATAACCTCACTATTGTTATTTTACTGCTGACTCTTGACTATATATTTATTTTTAGTTTCTCTTTTTTTTAGTTGTAAGTATTTCTTTTCTTAAAAACTGCCGGATATGTTGGTATAGTTTAAGGGCTGTGTAAGGAAGCATTCACATGTAAACGCCTGTTGATTGGGGGACGCTTATATTGCCGCATGTGACAAATACCATTTGATTATTGAATAATATGAATCACTAAATCGACCAGAAAAACAAATCAATGGGTTCGCCCTCAAGGAAGCGAATGAAAACTAGACACGTGAAATCATCACGTTATAAGATTCGTTAAATTAAGGGTCTATCTTGGGCCCATAATAAATTACAGTACGAAAGTAACAGATGGGTGAAGAATTACTCTCCTCAATAGTATTTGTTTGATTTAGATCTTTCTCTCCCAAGGAAGACATGAGAAGGAAGAGAAGGAAGGAGAATAGGTATGCGAACTCCCGTTATTGTCTCGATTAATAGGCGTGTTTTATGATTTAAAAAACAAATATCTACCTTTTTAACTCACGAAGTTGGGGTATGAGATTACTTCATCAGGTATATTAATTAAAAGACGGAAATGTTTTGCATTTTCGGGGTAGTCGAAAACACACATCATTTGTGATGAACCCAAAGGCGTCTCAAACAAAGAAGAACGAGAAAGGGCCTAATATCCTTTGGGCCGCCGGGTGGTATGAATGATGAAGTAATAAATCAATTAAATAATTCATTTAGTTATGTTGTACCGACTGTTCCAAGTAAATTAATAACTAAACAATGAAACACAATTACCACTGTATATGGTTTTCATGGATTAAAAATAAATAAATAAACAAATAAATCCGTCGGCTTGAAGATGTATTTTCAGGATAAAGGCCTTTTAGCAATTTACTAATATGCGGTGACCCAGGATCACGGACAGCAAAGCACATTCATAACGTCCGATATGAACCGTTTAAGTAAAGCTGTAGTTTAATATTGGGTAAGACCTATTGTAATATAATCAAATTTCTTCTCACAAAATAATATAATTCAATAATCTTCCAAACTGACGCATGGTTAAGTGTAAGGCGTGAGTGATTATGTAAACCGAAATTTTATTTTATATTTCCCATCCACCCTAGTCCATATAGTGCCAAATAATATATGCTGACGTAGCCACATCGTGCTTCTGGTGGCTCGCCTGAAGTCGGGCGAGAGGCCAAAATACAAAAGTGACATTAATGATCAGTCCGGACTGTAAACAATATAAAAAAATATCTCAAAGACAAAAGAACAGGCTATGGGTGCCACCCAACTAGTCGGGCCCATATAAAAAATCAAAAACCAAGTAAAATGATAGTCTCCTCCTCATACCAACCACCTTACCCAGAGCATGTTTAAACCAAACATCCATGCAATGATATTTTAAGTTAGAAGCATAAACGCACAAAAGCACGGGTGATACCACAGATGATGAAGACAATAAAACCCAGAACCACAACTTCCTGGGTAGCGCTGGCATAACGTTCGCTCTATAAATGCTCTAAACCCGTGCCATCCTACCTTGCTTTGTGATCCCCCTCTAATTGGAGAATGTTTGTCACGCTACGCGAACAGCGACCAACAACATAAAAACAACCTGACCGCTAGGCCTTTACAAAAAAACAGACCCGAAAAGTTTGTGAAAATGCAACCAAGCGTCCGTTCTTTCCCGCTAGTTTCTCGGCGTTTAGGTCCGCATTACCTAGAGCACACATTCTCAGTACCAATATATTTAACCATCTTCATAGTTTATACAGGAAGGAGACCATTGTTATTTTTTACCTTTGTGACATTTAAATTATTTAAAAATATATTACCTGCAAGAATCCATGATTGAACATAATACAATTCAGAAAAGTATGAATAATAATTCTTGGAGAAACCCACCGATATAAATTACCCAAAAAAGTGTTTTATTCACCATTTAAAGATACTCCCCAACTAATTAGTATTACTCGACACGAGAAAACGACTCGTCACCCGACATCAAGTCATATCTTTCTTTGCGCTATTGAGACGCTGCTGAGGGAAGGAAGAGAGGAACAGAAATTCTCAAATCTCCACCACTCATCAAAGCTTAAACAAATACAAAAAGACAAAACGTTGCTGATTTTGTGTGTCATCTTTGTTTGCTTTGCCCCGCCCCCTCCCGATGCTCGCGCCCCGCGACACAGCACGTCAGAGGTCCGGAGGGCAAGGGCAGATTTGTAACCTCTGCAAAAAACAGGGGAAAAAGAAAGAAAGAAAGGGGCAAAAAAACCGCGTAGGGGCAAAGTAATACAGGATACAAAAAAAACCGGAGCAGACGAACAAGGCGAGGGAAACTGGTCGCTGTCTCAACGCTTTTTCCGCACTCAATTGTCTCGGTGTCGCTCGTGAACCTGGACCCGAACGTACCAACCGACCAGAAAGAGAGAGAGAAAGAGAGAGAGAGAGAGAAAGATGAGGAGACGAGAAGAGAGAGAGAAAGAGAGAGAGAGAAGAGAGAGAGAGAGAAAGAAGACGAGATGGAAGAGAGAGAGAGAGAAAGAAAGAAGAAGAGAAAGAGGAAGAGAGAGAGAGAGAGAAAAGAGAAGAGAGAAGAAGAGAGAGAGAGAGAGAGAGAGAGAGACAGAGACAGAGAGAGAGAGAGAGAGAGAGAGGCTGTCTGTTGTCTCCCTACTCTCTCATTGCTGCCCCATGTTCTAAGGCCAAGTCATGGTTGATTTACATACCTAGTAATACGTTGTGCTTCCTCTCCTGACATGGACCAGGCTTCAATTCAAAGTCAAACAGCCAGCACGTTAACATAGGGTACAGTCTATAAGCCTAATAAAACACACACACACACACACACACACACACACCACACACACACACAACACACACACACACACACACACACACACACACACACACACACACACACACAACACACACACACAACACAACACACACACACACACACACACACTCTACTAGAAGCCCTAAGCATGGTGCGTGTGTAGATCAGAATACTATAATAAAGTAGTCGGAGTATTTATAAGTCGCTAGCGCGACAGTCTCAAAGGGATCGAGGCTCAAAAACTGTCGAGCTTTAACAACAACAACAGGTGGGTGATGACGCTGAGAAGTTAGAAGTTTCCCCCTATAGTACCGATCTAGGATCATTCCCCCCTATAGTACCATCTAGGATCAGTCCCCCTATAGTACCATCTAGGATCAGTTTTCCCCCTATAGGTACATCTAAGATCAGTTTTCCCCCCTCCTCCCCCCCAAGATCGGTAATTTTTCTATAAAGAGTCTCGCAGGATAACCGACCAGATGTACAGAACAGTGTGGCAACGTCATTTCAGATCGTCTGTACCATTAATACAAGCAGTCGAATGAGAGAGAGACAGAGAGAGAGGGGGGGGGAGAGGAGGAGGGGGGGTAGTTTGGTAAAGTGGAACTCTGTGACAGATGCGCAAGCGCGCGGGGACCACAGCTTTGCAGGTGCACGTGTGTGCGTGTGACGTGTCAGTGTGTGTGTGTGTGTGTGTGTGTATATTGATACCATTGTGTGTCTCGTTGTGCGTTCATGCGTGCGTGTGTGTGTGTGTAGGAAAGAGAGAGAGAGTGAAAGAGAAAGAGGGGGGGGGGACATGAGCGCACATTGAGAGCGCGGCTCTTTTGACTCCCTCTCCGTGTGATCATTTCACGCTCCCCTCCAAGGCCTTTCCACCTAAAGTGTTTAGTCTCAGATCACTGCGCCCTGTGCAGTGTCGCAATAGGGAGCGGAAGGGTCGAATTATTTCCCTCCTTTACAACTCACCAAAAAAAGTACTGTTGCGAGAAAGAGAGAGAGAGAGAGAGAAAAGAGAAGAAAAGTGTGTGAGGAGAGAAGAGAGGAAGAGGGGAAGCGCTAGAGAAAAGTTTTTTTGTTCTTTCTTTTCCTCCTCCCCCCCCACCACCCCCCCACCCTCCACCCACATCGCTTCCCCCTCCCAGCTCCAAGCCCCCGGGAGCAGAATGGAAGTAGAGGCCGAGGGTCATGTGTTGAGGCCGGGAAGAGCAGGTAGGTAAGGGCCGCTGGCTGCTTCTCTCTAGTCCGACTCTCATAGACCGCTTTTAGGCTACATACTCACGAGGAAGTGTTAGCCTACCACACAACGATATGCTAATGAACAACACAAGGCTATTTAATGATGAAGTATTAGCACACAACGATATTGTCATTATCAAACAGAAATGTGTTTTAGCTTTGGCTTCGGGTTTCTCTCATGGGAAGTTTCCAACAAGGGTGAGTGACGTTTAATCTAGAACTTTTCTGAGGTAATCTAACTCGATTTTCCGTTTGAGCTTTTTTAAGGGGCCCTATATATATTTTTAGTGGAATGTACCACATGTTTTGGTTAGCAGGCCGATGTTTTCCAAAACGTTCAACCAGCCTGACTTTAGAGACAGTCAGGGTTGTCATTAGGCTAGTCAATAGGGGCTGTTCTTGAATTCAGTATTTTGACGCATCCTGTGTATATATTCAGCCTTGCTTCGAGGCTTTTGTGTAACTTTCAAACTTTGTGTGATATATTGCAGATTATAAAAGTYGTTGTTTTTAGGAAGTCGATTCATTAAATCCACAGTGTGTGTGTGTGTTTGTTTTTTTGTATTTGGCTGTAATAGTAGGTGTTTTACGCGTGACTCTATGGCGTACAGAAACAGACCTGAGACAGGTGTCGGTTTTGTCTTGTGTTGTTAGGATGACTTGACAAATGTTAAACATGACGTTGGGGGGATTCTGAACACTGTACAAGTGGCTAATCTAGTTCGGCTAATCTTAAATTTGGATAATATAATCTCTGCATCTGTTCATGTGTATTTCTCCATTTTATAGGGGGGAATTATATCATTAGTACCCACGTGTATGGTGTCAATGCACAGAACAAAATACAGGATCAATCACAGCAGTCTGTCGAGGAGGAGARAYGCYCATTGGGTGGGGWGCAGGCCTTGTCTTCACACACAAACGCACGCAACRGTGGAGAAAGGGCCACTGCAGCCACACGCACACAGGCACGCACGCACACAGGCACGCACGCACATACACTTTAACCAAGTCGCCTCACGGTGTAATGGAATATATTGAGTCTCTTGTTGTTGTCTACAGTTGGGCCGACAGTAATTCTGTAATATTACGTCCTGTAACAGAACAGTGATCTGCTGAACGGTTTTACCGTGTTACGGTGTTCATACAGAGAAGAGAGAGAGGAGAGGAGAGAGAGGAGAGGAGAGGAGAGGAGAGGAGAGGAGAGGAGAGGAGAGAGGGAGAGGAGAGGAGAGAGAGAGAGGAGAGGAGAGGAGAGAGAGGAGAGGAGAGGAGAGGAAAGAATAAAGAGGGGAATAAAAGCGGAGCCCGATATCT
>NW_019946728.1:25659-38709 GCF_002910315.2 Salvelinus sp. IW2-2015
TTGACCAGAAGAAATGCAGTGGAAACAGCCGACCCCCCCATAATGCCCTTCGTTTGACCAGAGAAATGCAGTGGAAAAAGCAGCCCCCCCCATAATGCCCTTCGTTTGACCAGAGAATGCAGTGGAAAAGCAGGCCCCCCCCATAATGCCCTTCGTTTTGACCAGAGACATGCAGTGGAAACAGCAGACCCCCCCATAGTGCCCTTCGTTTTGACCAGAGAAATGGCAGTGGAAACAGCAGCCCCCCCATAGTGCCCTTCGTTCTGACCAGAGAAATGCAGTGGAAAACAGCAACCCCCCCATAAGTGCCCTTCGGGTTTGACCAGAGAAATGCATGGAAAACAGCAGCCCCCCATAGTGCCCTTCGTAGACCAAGAGAAATGCATGTGAAACAGAGAGACCCCCCCATAGTGCCCTCTTGACCAGAGAAATGCAGTGGAAACAGCAGACCCCCATAGTGCCCTTCGTTTGACCAGAGAAATGCAGTGGAACAGCCGACCCCCCATAATGCCTCGTTTACCAGAACATGTTTTATTTAACCTTAATTTAACTAGCAAGTCAGTTAAGAACAAATTCTTATTTAACAATGACGGCCTACCGGGAAAGTGGGTTAACTGCCTTGTTCAGGGCCAGACATACAGATTTTTACCTTGTCAGCTCGGGGATTCGCTCTAGCAAACCTTTCGGTTACTGGCCCAACGCTCTAACCGCTAGGCTACCTGCCTTATTTAATGTAGTGCACTTCTTTTGACCAGTGTAATGTAGTGAGCACTTCTTTTGACTAGAGTAATATGGTGCACTAGATGGTAAATAGTGAATAGGGCCCATTTGAGACCTTTAATTTTGTCTCTGATGAATTTCACTCAGTCTGTGAATAAAATCGTAAAATAGAAAAGTTAAGGATAGTTTTGGAGTTTTTATTCGGGTCTACCGGGTCTGTAACCTGACTTCGGGTATGTAACCTGACTTCCGGGTCTGTAACGACTTCCGGGTCTGTAACCTGACTTCCGGGTCTGTAACCCGACTTCCGGGTCGTAACCTGACTTACGGGTCTGTAACGGGTCTACTCTCGGTATAACCACGAACCCGCTAACGATGGGGAGTAACAGAGTAACGTCTCCTTCAACAGACAATTCTATAATTATTTACGGGTCAGAGACGGCAGCGAGGACGCGCGCTATCACACGCCCGCGCACAGAGAGCGTTACCAGGGGGTCTGTCAATCACAGAAGAACGTGTGGGTGTGTGTGTGTGTGTGCGTGTTGACCAACCGGGTGTGTGTGGTATTGTTGTGTATGTTGTTTGAAATTGTTAGATTACTACTGCACTGTTGGAACTAGAAACACATGCATTTCATTACACCCACAATAACATCTGATAAACACGCTACGTGACGATAACATTGATTTTATTTGTATTTTGATTTGACACAGAGAGAACGAGGGTAGACCCTTACAGGCCCGGAAGTCAGGTTAACAAAACCCGGAAGTCAGGTTACAGACCCGGAAGTCAGGTTACAAACCCGGAAGTCAGGTTACAGAGAAGTCAGGTACCAGACCCGGAAGTCAGGTTACCATACCCGGAAGTCAGGTTACAGACCCGGAAGTTTCAGGTTAACAAAACCCGGAAGTCAGCGTTACAGGAAAGTCATGGTTACAGACCGGAAGTCCAGGTTACAGAAAGAAGTCAGGTTACAGACCCGGAAGTCAGGTTACAGACCCGGAGTCAGGTTACAGACCCGGAGAGTCAGGTTTTACAGACCCGGGAAGTCAGGTTACAGACCCGGAAGTCAGGTTACAGAGAAGTCAGGTTACAGACCCGGAAGTCAGTTTACAGACCCGGAAGTCAGGTACAGAGAAGTTCAGGACAGACCGATCAGTTACAGACCCGGAAGTCAGGTTACAGAGACAGTCCGGAAGTCAGGCTTACAGACCCGGAAGTCAGGTTACAGAGAAGTCAGGTTACAGGCACCGGAAGTCAGTTTCAAGACCCGGAGTTACACCGGTTACAGAGAGAAGTACAGGTTACAGACCCGGAATCAGGTTACAGACCCGGACGTCGGGTTAACAGACCCAATGTGGAGATGCAATGATGGCAGACTATATCAGAGAGAGGTAATGGTACACGAGTCAATGTGCGAGAGGCCTATACTTACAGGAAACAAAAATGTACCAAGAGGTACATGAGTAACATACTTAGATGGAGTGTTATATACAGAAGGGGTAACCGTGATACAGAGTCAAATGTGGAAGGCTAATACAGGGGTATTAGGTACAGAGTCCGATGTAGGAGGCTATATACAGGCGGGGTACCGAAGTACACAGGAAGTCAATGTGGAAGGCTATATACGGAGGAGAAAGGGGTACACGGTAAAGCAGAGTCACAAAATGTGAGGCTATATAAGGAGGAGTACCAGGTAACAGAGTCAAATGTAGAGACTAATATACAGGGAGATGACCGTAACACAAGTGGAGCTATACTCAGGAAGGGGATCGGGTGAGCAGAGTCAATGTGGGGATATACAGCGGTACCGTACAGAGAATTGATTTCAGTAGTCAATGTGGAGGAGCTATATACAGGTGTTAAGCCGGTACAGAGTCAATGTGGAGGCTTACTATACCAGGGTTACCGTACAGAGTACAATGTGGACGAGCGCTATATACAGGGGGTACGGTACAAGAGTCAAGTGGAGGTATATACAGAGAAGGGTACCGAGAGAGTCAATGTGAGGCCTATATACAGGGGGTAATGTACAGAGTAGAAGTGAGGCTTATATACAGGGAGGATATCGGTACAGAGTCAAATGTCGGGGCACCGGTTATTTGATATGACAAGGGCAGCGCTCTCAAAAAAGGGGATGAATAAGCCAATAGGATAAACAAGGCGGAGGGACGTTGTATAATGTAAGCAGAGGATAGTGATTGAAAGAACTAGCAGATGTAACAACCAAGGGTAAGCCGTAACGCAGTAAGAAATCAGTCTGAGGTAGGCCGATTTGATTAGCTGTTATCAGGTTATCCATATTGCATGGGGATCAGAAGCTGTTTAGAAGCATTGCCATCCATAAACCAATGAGTAGCCAAAAATAATGGCCTGCCAGCATTTATATACATGACCCTAAGAAATGAGAGATGTATATTCATTAACTCAGAACAACACTGCTTTCAATTACTTTGATATAGGTTTTCCCATTCTCTCTACCCTCCCTGTCTTTACCCCCCTGTCTTTACACCCTCACCTGTCTTTGACTCTCTTCCCTCCCTCTCGTTACCCCTCTGTACCCCCTCTCTTTACCCTCCGTCGTCTGCGTCTTGACCCCCTCCTTCTCGCTCTTTTACCCTCCTCTCTACCCCTGTCTTTACCCCTAGCCTGTCTTTACCCTCCCTCTCTTTACCCCTCATTTAACCCTCTCTCTTACCTCTGTTTAACCCTCCCTGTCTTTACCCTCTCCCATTGTCTCTTTACCCCCTGTCTCCCTCGTCTTTTACCCTCCCTGTCTTTACCGTCTCCTCCTGTCTTTACCTCCCTGTCCTTTAACCCTCCCTCTCTTTAACCCATCCCTCTCTTTACCCTGCCTCTCTTACCCTCCCTGTCTTTACCCTCTCCTCTCTTTATACCCTCCCCTCTTTACCCCCCCTGTCTTTACCCTCCTGTCTTTACCCTCCCTGTCTTTACCCTTCCTCTCTTTACCCCTCTCGTTACCCTGCTCTCTTTACCCTCCCTGTCTCTTACCCTCCCTGTCTTTACCCTCCCTGCTTTACCTGCCTCTCTTTACCCTTCCCTGTCTTTACCCTCCTCTCTTTACCCTCTCGTCTTTACCCTCCCTCTCTTACCCTCCCTCTCTTTACCCTCCCTCTCTTTGACCCTCCCTCTCTTAACCCTCCCTTGTCTTACCCTCCCTCTCTTTACCCTCCCTGTCTTTACCCTGCCTGTCTTTACCCTCCCTCTCTTTACCCTCCCTCTCTTTACCTCCCTCTCTTTACCTTCTCTGTCTTTTACCCTCCTTGTCTTTACCCTCCCTCTCTTTACCCCTCCCTCTCTTTACCCTCCCTGTCTTTACCCTGCCTCTCTTTACCCTCCCTGTCTTTACCCTCCCTGTCTCTTACCCTCCCTCCTTTACCCTCCTCTTTTTTACCCTGCCTCTCTTTACCCTCCCTCGTCTTTACCCTCCCTGTCTTACCCTCCCTTCTTACCCTCCCTGTCTTTACCCTCCCTCTCTTTACCCTCCCTGTCATATTAAAGTGAGAGGAAGTCGTGTGAAGAGACACACACACACACTCAGAGAAGGCGTACACACAGGCCATCTAGGAGGTCGTTTCATTTAGCTCTCTGCAGAAGCACCGGCGCGTTCAAAGGTTTTCAGCCACACAAATCCTATTACCTCTCCTCTGTAGACCGGAGCTCAGTCCTGAACCCCACAACCAGATGAAAGCGAGAGAATGTTCTGACCGTTTCTATACACCCCCCCTCCCCGTTTTTTATTTGCTTCGCATCCCTCTCTCACAAAAATACAAACACGTGTTATCGGAGCATTAAATATCAATGAATGAAATATATATTTGCACTGACGTATAGGCTTGTATCCTTTCACAATACAACAATTTTCCATCCTAATAATCACAACTCTTACCATAAATCACCTAAAGAAGAGAGAAGAGAGGGGGGGGTGCATTTGATTTTGTCAAATTAAATAATCGATTTGTTTGGCTAAATCGAAGAAATTAAAATACATGGCATAGACTATATTACGGCTACTTCCGTCATAGTAACGGTTTATACCGGTGTCATGTGTAATGAATACAGTGATGGAACGTTGTTGAGACCGGCACAAATGAACGGCCGGAGAAGCGGGCCTATAATGACACGTCGTATTACATGACAGGGCTAAGCACGCCTGTTAGTACAGTTAGTACGGGTGCTAACTGAAGACATCACGCCCTTTACACGTGTCGTCCTAAATAAGATCGCCATTTTGGAATGTCTATTTACATGTCATGAAATGACATAAAACGACGTTTTATCAAAATGTCACCTCAGCGGGTTTCCGGTATGGAATTGATGCGCTAGCCCATTGGGTGCCCGTGTGAGGTTCGATCGCTTCTTCTTCCTCGGTGTTGTTGCGGTTTAACATGAACAACCACAGTTAAGACAACCCTGCTGGTTTTTAATGAATATCCTGAACCGATATTCATTTAGGAGGAGGGGGGGACGGTCAGACCTTGTTTCACTATATGCCTTTAGTGGTATCTATAGCATCTAAGGGGGTTTCTGAAAGTTCAAATAGGTAGGCCTACTTTTGAGTTTTAAAAAATTAAGATATTTATTTAGATAATCAACCGTCGTTAGAACCAGAGAAGATAACTATTGATAACTGAATAACTAATATAACGAATCGCATAACTATTGCTAATAATAAAACTAATATAACGAATCGATAACTATTGCTAACTAATAACTAATATAAACTAGATCGATAACTATTGCTAAGTAATAACTTCATATAACTAATCGATAACTATTGATGAACGCTTGCCGTTGTTTCCACCGCCCCCCCCCCCCGCCCCCCAACGTAAAAACCTCAGACCACAAGAGAAGCGGGAACTTCGACCAGTTGTAGCAGATGTGTTTTTGTTACAAGTATGCAAATTCAAGAATTTAAAATAGACTATTTTAAATGTTACAAAAAAGTGGAACCAAAGGCAAGACAACAACACATGCATAAAAAAAAATGTTTTTTGACAAATATGATAAATATGTCTCGACTAGAGGCTATGTTTATAACATGCAGTGGTGACACTATCAGACATTTTCACATTTTTTCCCCAAACATACTTAAAAAAATATATATATATTAAGCAATGAATGGAAAATGAACTAATGTCTTGCATCGCTCATAATTATTCCCTCTAAATCAACACAATTGGATATTTACACATTTAACCGCGGGGCCTTTTACCTAAAAACGTGTCAAATTTGTATATCCTAATTTTGTCATGATTTCGACAGGCATAATTTGAAGCAACAAAAAAAAGAGAGAGGTATAATTTAGGAACAAAAATGTGTAGCCTACATTCAAATGAATGATATCAAAGCCGAACCGAGCCAGGGACGATGGTATGTAATGAACCTCCTCTCCTCTCCATTCCTCTATCCCTCTGTTCTGACTGGGGTAGAGGTAATGAATTATGGTAATAGGTCAGAACGCCTTGGATTAAAGTCACCGTATCCTGACGTTAGTTCTCCTCTCCCAAATATCCCCAGCCTAAAGCAACAATCATTTTGTATACATGATTGGCTGTGTTGGGTGTGTGTGTGTGTGTGTTTTTATTTTATTTTAATTGCTTATGTATTTAATTTGCTAATCGGAGGACGAAGAGACAAGGATAAGGAACTGCAATTTAGTTTATTTATTTATTTTATTTTCCGGGGGAATATTTGTAAAAGCTTATAGGCCTATAAAACTTGGCGGGGGGGGGGAATGAGAACAGAGATCACAATAATAATAATAATAATAATAAAATAATCCGAAAATAATAGAATCGAAGATGTGATTTCTTCAGGCGCGTTGGGTCTAAACATGGAACTTTCGGACAGATTTTTCAGAGGCCCCAAAATGCAGGCAGAGTTATGACGTTATGACGTAAAGTAAACCGCCCGCTATGACGAGGAATTATAACGACACACGTATACACATATTCATGTTTTATAAGGTCTTATATATCGTTTTTCCCTCCAAGAGCACATGAGACGTTGTGAAAAGAAGTTATGAATGTGTTATAAACTGTATATATTGTTATTTTTTACTGCTCTTCTTTAATTACTTGTTACTTTTATCTCTTATTCTTATCTGTATATTTTTTGAAACGGCACTGTTGGTTAAAGGGCTCGTAAATCAGCATTTCACAGAAAGGTTTACACTTGTTGGATTCGGCCCATGTGACTAATACAATTCGATTTGTAATGATATTTGATTWATTTTTTTCTGTGAATTGAATGAAATACGTAKTTTAAGGTCTTYTYCGCCRCTTCGAGCGGTTACGACTCCTTAGAGCCTACCTGAATAGGCTACGTGTCCCGTTACATTTCCCCCTCATAACCATGTCTGTTTGAACGTTTGCCGCCATATCCTTATGAGAACAAGCCGTTGAAAATACGTATTTTTGTGGTTGAAAATACAAATTTTAACCAATTTTGCTCACTGTGCACAAATAATAAAATAAACAAAGAAGAGGAAGTATGAGAGAGGAACATTGGCAGACGATTAGGAGTGTGAGTCATATGGATATTGGTATGTTGTGAGAGAGAGGATATTGATTGCATCGTGTGAGTGTTGCTGTCATCTATTCATTGCATTTCATTAAGGGGTTTGGGACACGGGCTCAGTTGTACCATGTTGGACAGGGTTCGAGATCACGAGATGTGTTTCACATTAACGTAGAGCGTATAGAAGCAGCATGGTTGGATGACGCTTAATAGAACAATGCTGAAGTAACCACTATATAGAGAGTAGAGAAGATAGTTAAGTACCTAGAGATGTGGTAAAGTGTACTAGTGTGTTGCACGGTAAGTGTGATCATTTGATGACCCAGCATGACTAGATTTTGTGTGTAATAGTTATATTTCGTAATGACTTTCGGGTTGTATGACAGACTTGAGGTAATGAAAGAAATTCGTTCAGTAATGATTTCGAGAAAATTGAGACGTGTGAGATATGTGTTGTTAGTGTACAGCTTACTCCGTTTCACACTTGACGGAGTCATTGGATGGGGATCGGTTTGGACGCACAGACATCCTTAGAGCAAAAGGTGGTACACGCTCTGGTTTATAGGGAAAATCAGAAGAAAGCAGAAAGAAGGGTCGGCTATGCATAAGGGTGCAAGGTTGGTGGGTGTGTCATGCAGTAGTGTGGGGGCTGGGCCTAGAGGGCTCCGACGTGAGTTGGGTACTGAGGAAATGCAGTTATCGCTTGTCAGCGTACGCTTGCAGGGTCTCCCGGCAGTATCTATGGTTTGATGCAGCCTCCATCCAACTAACACTTTATATCGACTAGCGCTCTTCCCTGTGGATGTCGATATCGATGTAGAGATTTGAGAGTGTAGAAACTACCAGCCGATGATAAACTCTGATCCTCCGAAGTCAGCCACCTATCCCTGATGGCACTGAGCGAAACACTGCAGATAAGTTTAGTGGCCTCTGCAATGCTCTACGCAGTGGTGCGTGACTCGTTGCTATTTTCGACGGCATTCATTAAAATAGGATTGATTTATTAAAGATATAGACAGATCGTTTTGTCTCTTCGCGACTACAGTCATTTGCTCATCGATGATGAGTCTGATGAGAGTGTGATAGTCTCGTGTATAACAAGTCTGGAGGTTTTCTTAAATAGGCACTAACGTGTTGTCACGGATAGTTGGAGTACTAAAATGCATAGTCGGACCTATGTTTGCTTAGTGTGGATTGACTAGTCCTTCTGATCTAAATCAGGCCTGCTGAACGCGCACGCTCAGAGATTCGGCATGGGACGTCGGAGATGCCTCTCTATGGGGAATCAGTGTGGAGGCTCCTGGCTCCAGGCGAGCCTGAGTCATGTGAACTAGCTGATGCTCATACAGGATAGGAGGTAGTACATGTAATGTATAAACGTATACTTCGACTACAGGTCGCATCACAATAGTCGATAGTAGATGAAAAGAGCAGCAAGTACACTTCACTCTCGTCCTCTCCACGTTTCTCTCTGAATGTCACATGCCTTCTCGACACCCCTGGATATTGTGTAAGTAGATATAACGAAGATACACGTATTACTCATCTGCAGAGTTGGATTCATTGTGGTGATGACAGCGAATGTTAGGAGAGTTGCGTAGATTGCTTCATATTACCGAACCCCTGGAAATATGGGTCAACGGGTTTCGGGTCTTTCCAATTTGGTTTATTCAGCGAACGGCCTGGGGGATACCAGTAACAGTAATAGGTGTGTATGTAGGTTATCCGAACCCCTGGGATATCGGTGTCAACCGAGGTCAGTATGACTTGGGGAACCTTTTTGCTTTGCTCGAACACTCCTTTTGGACTGTGGATGTTGGAAGGTTAAGAGGGTACGTAATAATTGAGTATATCGCGAATCCCCCTGGTGATATCGCAGTAAGAGGTCGTAAAGATTTATTAAATTCTTAACGACGCCCTGTGGCACTGAAATTGATTAAGAGTGATCGATGCCTCTTGTTTCTAATCATCAGGGAACACCCCCATGGAGTGGGGTAGGGTTGATAGCAAGTAAAGAGCTAGTATCATTTTCCCCCGAACGTGGGACTAGTAAGCGGTCGTATGTATTAGTCCGAACGCCTGGGAGTAGGTAAGTGGGGGTCGGTAATTATTTATCCAAACCCCTGGGGTAGGTAAGGGGATCGCTGTCTTCTCGATATATTCGATACTATTATCCGACATTCTCTCTGTAGAAGAGAGTGCACAGTAGAAGCGCAGAAGACAAGCTTCGGGAATTACCATTGCACAATGTCGGAAATGAGCCAGCTCATGCTGGTGGAGAATTACTCGTTCAAATGGGGATATCTGTCATACCAGTAGATAGGTTCTTAACCTCTCTAAGTATAGTACTACTCAACTCTGTGGGGGCATTGATAGAAGAGGTGCAGATGATCAGTAATACACTCGTGACCTTCGCCTTGGGCGGTTAGGGCATTGTAAACTGCGCGTATCACTGCGACTTGTGTCGGATTGAGAGTTTGTCATATGGACAGCTCGAACACCCTGTGGGTATATGCTTGTGTGTGCCGTGACAGTGATCATCATGTACCTCTCGAACTTCCTGGGGAACGTGTTGGGATAACTCCTGTGATGAGTGATACCTGTTCCATTTGGAGAGTAGAGTACGCAGAAGAAGCTAAAATAGGTCCCCTCTCACTTGAGTTGTGAAGGTAAGACCGGTTCGGTTCAGGTTTGATATACTTAGTCTCTATGACCTTCTTATCGTCAGCGTATATTGCAAATGGCTGCTGAGAGGGAGATATGTGAGGATGACAGAGACATACGGAATAGGGAGCGATACCCCTGGGATAGGTAGGAGGGACAGGGGTCCTGGAATTGTGTACTTTTTATACCGACACACTAGCGTCGTTGCGCGTGGTAATACGAATAGATATGAGAGGCGGTAAGATATTCTATATAACCAGAGAGTACTTCAGTTTGGCGAATGACGATCTGTACCGAGCTGTCGTGGGGAGATTTTCCCTCTGCACCGCTGCCAGAAGATGTCAGATATAACGCTACACCTACACTGGGTGGTAATTATATCTCGAAGCCAATTTTAACTGTGGTAAGGTTACAGAACGCTCTCTAGGGATAGTAAGGGGTCCCGTATTATTCGCTATATGCAAATACCCCTGGGATTGTTAGGGTCGTAGCATTATCCTCAGAAACCGAGCTCATGGTAAAATGTATCTGTAAGCTTGAAGATCGATATAGCTCTAAATTTTATCCGACCTCAATTGTCGTTTCCTGGAGGATTAATAGGTAACCTATTGGATTGAGTGTTAGTGTTGTTAGTATGTTATTCCTGTCGCGAACTCGCGAAAACTGGGGTATTGTTGGGCTAAGTAGGTGCTGTTACTTGCCCGATTCAGTATCTAATGCGACCATACATACCACTGTCGGCGCAATCAAAGTGAATGCAGGCAGAGAAGACTGGATATGACCGGTGCCGAAGCACACATGCGGGATAGCTAAGGAGGTCGAATTAGTTAGTTCTCAAGCTTGTGAACGTTACCTATTCACGCACGCCGTGTTTTATCTAGACATGAAGTAGCAACGAACGAACAGGAAAATGTCCTGGTGTCTTGCAATGAGCGGTGTCTAGATGTGTTCTTGAAGGCTGGTTTACAGCTATAGGGTGTCTCATGGTCCTAGACTAAAAGATTCGAAGATCGTTCTGGCTGTCTATGCTTAGAGGTTGGGTTCATACAGACGCTATGACGCGTCACAGGTTTATTTATGTTCGCTCCGCTTCAAATCAATGAGTATGTCTACTTCACATCACCAGAGTGCGACTCCAGTGTCGACGGTAGCTCATGCTGACTAGAATGTATATTGTGCGACGCGGTGTCAGATTAAGATAATATGCTGGTATGTGTATTCTGGGTCGTAGCTCTCTCAATTACATGTTAGCGAGTAGCTATCTCCCAAGGCATTATCAATAATGTCTTCACCACATATTTCGCCACCTGCTCAGCAGCAGTACATAAACTACACTCCCACGACTAACGAATACAGCAATAATGATACAACATCCAATAATAAGAGCACAACCAATACAAACAATACACAATAATGAGACAACAATCCACCGAACCCGTAAACACTAGACAAATCACACAATAATGCGGCAATGATATACAAACAACAATACGCATCAATACAAAAAAATACACCATAATAACACAACAACACATCAACACTAGCACAAACAAAAACACAAACTATCAGCATCCAAATACACACCAATACACAACAATATCAAACAATTACACACCACCACTACATACAATACATGTAGGACCAGCTTCAGAGAAGCAGATGACAAGGGAGAGACAATATATATCAAGGACATCATGACAAGACTAAATTAATCAGCGACAAATACCACACTCAATAGATAAACACCAAGACAACATGATCTACACATGTACAGTAACACAATAATACAGCATATACACATCAACGACACAACAATACACAATAATACAAACCATACACACAATAACAACAAACGAAAAACACAGCAAGTACTAGCAATATACCAGAGGAATGTCTCACATACATAGCACAAATTACGGGCAAATAATACAGGAAAATCGCACTCTACAGTGCTATAAAGTAAAAGAATGGAAAATTAGATTTGAAGATAAAGATATTGATTTGGCCTTTTAACTACTTGTAATGCGCAACCTTGTCAATTCGGGCTAGAGAGTTGGATGCATAAGATGAGACTTGATAAGATAATGATACATTATGATCTGTCAATTGCTGTAGGCACGTAAAAATGTATGTAGCCCATGACAAGAGATCGAATTTTCTACTCACTCAGAATACTAAAATTTTACCTACAGAGCCATCAGAATCAAATTTCATTTGATGACAGATAAAAAGAGACGAAGCTCAGATTGTATGTTGATGCCAGCTAAGTAGAGTTGTTGGATGGTAAGATCTTAAAGATCCGCTGGTGAACGCTTGGCTGCAGTCTCTGTGAAAATGTCTAGACAAACACTTGGTTTTCGCATATATTCTTTAAGTTTTGTTGATGTATACCTTCGCAGTGTATACTCTTTCTGTGTCTATGTTATCTCTTCGCCTGTAATCGTTGGAAAAATGTTCTCGAACATTTAGGAAAAAGTTCTGTGGGTGGGGATCAATTGAATTCTTTATTTAAATTATATAAATAGAGCAGGATTTATTTTATTTTTTTTAAAGTTCCAGGAGGGGTGAATACTTTCAATATGTTACCGGTTAACGGTTTACTTGAGATTGTCACGTCGGCCTTTACAGATCGACAGCTATTTGTGGCAACCGTGTTTAAATATGGGATAATTTGAAGCATAGTTTGTAAACGGTTATTTAAAGGGATACTAAGGATTATACAGGTTCTTAATGTCGCTGGGTTTACCTGCGTCCCAAAATGGTGCTCTATTCCTATATAGTGCACTACTTTCTACCGGGGCCCATAAGGGACATAGGAACACGTGACTGCCGTTTTGGAAGTCATATCTGGACGAACTGACAGGATGGCAGATATGAATATGTCTGTTGTGGTGAAAATACAGCCTGGTTATAAATAGGCAGGTGGTGGTTAGAGGACGCAGGCGGCCTAGTGGTTGGATCGTTGGCCAGAACCAAAAGGTTGCTGGATCGAATCCCCGAGCTGACAAGGTAAACATCTGTCGTTCTGCCCCTGAACAAAGATAGTTAAGACATTATTCCCGGTAGGCCTCATTGTAAATAAGAATTTGTTCTTAACTGACTTGCCTAGTTAAATAAAGATTT
>NW_019946728.1:39067-41409 GCF_002910315.2 Salvelinus sp. IW2-2015
CATATTCATATCTGCCATCCTGTCAGTTCGTCCAGATATGACTTCCAAAACGGCAGTCACGTGTTCCCTATGTCCCTTATGGGCCCCGGTAGAAAGTAGTGCACTATATAGGGAATAGAGCACCATTTTGGGACGCAGGTAAACYCAGCGACATTAAGAACCTGTAATAATCCCTTAGTATCCCTTTAATATAACCGTTTCAAACTGCTGTAAATATCCCAATTAAAACGGTTGCCACAATAGCTGTCGATCTGTAARGCGACGTGACAATCTCAAGTAACCGTTAACCGGTAACATATTGAAAGTATTCACCCCTCTTGAACTTTAAAAAAATAAAATAATTCCTGCCTTGATATATAATTTAAATAAAGATTCAATTAGATCCCCACCCACAGAACTTWTTCCTAAATGTTCGAGAACATTTTTCAAATTAAGGAAGAGAAACAGGAAGTACAGTATCATCACACTGAGTGGAATCACCTGTTGCAGCTTTTACAGGTGAGCCATTTCCCATTAAGATTCTAACAACTCTTAGGGCCAACATCTATCCATCGTTTTTTTGTCAAAATTGTTCTGGCTCGGGTAAAATTTGTTTTTGGGGAATTCGTTGATGGGCACATTTTTACGTAGCCTACAGATTGACAGMTATGTATTTTAGTCATTTGCCCACTCCGACATTGCTCGTCCGAATATTTAAAATATTTCTTAATTCCATTCTTTTACTTTTAGATGTGTGTGTATTATTGTGTATTTTTGTGTATTGTTGTGTGTTATTGTGTATTGTTGTGTTTTTGTTGTGTATTGTTGTGTATTGTTGTGTATTATTGTGTATTGTTGTGTGTTGTTGTGTATTATTGTGTATTATTGTGTATTATTGTATATTGTTGTGTATTATTGTGTATTGTTGTGTATTGTTGTGTATTATTGTGTATTGTTGTGTATTGTTGTGTATTGTTGTGTATTGTTGTGTATTGCTTGTGTACTTGACTTCGCTGCTCATCCTCGCTCTGTGTATTTCAATCTGTCGTATCGTCTCGCTCCGTCTCTCGCTTTCTCTACCTTATCCTCGCATGCTTCCACTTCGTCTCTGCTGTCTACCTGTTGCTGTATTATCTGTGCTATTGTTGTTATTCTGTGTATTGTTTGTGTATTGTTGTCTATCTCATTGTGTATTGTCTGTGTTTGTTGTGTAATTTTTGTGTATTGTTGTTATTATTGTATATGTTGTGTATGTTGTGTTTGTTTTTTGTGATTGTTAGATATTATTGTTAGATATACTGATGTCTGGAACTAGAAAAAGCAATTTCACTAAGCCGAATAACATTGATAAACACGCGCACGTGACGATAACAATTTGATTTGATAGGACAGCGACATGTAAACTTGTACGTGATTTGGTAAGCCGATTCTTAGTCAGGGAACTGAGAACTGACCGTCAGGACACTCAAGCTCTTAGAAGACATCTCTGGTGTATGTGACTTTGCTAAACAAGTGTGTAATTAACTCATGAATAACTATAGACCTTACTATCCAGGGGTTCGGATTAACTAATCCACGACCACCTTCATAATCCAGGCGCGTTCTCGGCCAGCTACACTCACGACCTTACTACTCCCCGCCCAGGCGCGTCTCCGATCATAATCCGCACTACCTCACCTCCCCCCCCCCAGGGGTTCGGATAAGACTCCGCACCCCTCTACCCTATCCCACGCGCGCGCTCCTCGCGCCACTCCATCACCTCACGCACCCCACCCTACTATCCAAGGGGTATCCGGCATAATACGTCCACCTCTCCACTATCCCCAGGGTTCCCGGATAACTCCACTCCACCGACCCTCTAAACTATCCCAGGTGGTCGGCTCGGCCTCACATAACTCATGCACCTTAATATACAGGGCGTTCGGATCATACCCATACCCGCCACACTTACTCTCCGGGGTTCGGATAATAATATGACACTTGTTCCCAGGGTTCGGATAATAAATACGGACCATTTTACTACCCGGGGTTCGGATAATAATACGACCTTACTATCCAGGGTTCGGTAATAATAGACCTTTACTATCCAGGGGTTGGATAATAATAGACCTTCCTATCCCAGGGGTTGGATATATCGACTTAATTATCCAGGGGTTCGGCATATAATCCGACCTTATTTATCCGACGGGGTTGGATAATAATACGACCCTGTACTATCCAGGGGTTGATAATATAACGACCTTCCTATCCCACCGGGTTCTTCGCGCCACTCTACCCATATCAGATCTCACCTCCCATCCCAGCCGAGGTTCGGATATTCAGCGACCTTACTATCCAGGGGTTCGGATATATATGAAACCTTT
>NW_019946729.1:0-28974 GCF_002910315.2 Salvelinus sp. IW2-2015
AACACTGTATTTCAAAGTACCTCTGACAATGTTTTTGAATATTACATGACAGACTAAGGGAGTTTTCCCTGTCGGCTGTATTCTGTATAGGCCTAACRCTCYRTTYCTGGGTGTTAGGAACCTAGGGCTTTTYYTCTGTATGGAACACTACCCCTGTAGTGGCATAGACMCATTCTATGTCATTCAGTGACASCTGGCTGTCTTTGACCTGTATCCTGTCCCCATTCTACTGTTTTATTGTCATTTAATTTCCAATTGATACAAGGGCACCTAGACATGATCATATGACAMACGRCCACAACAAAGATCCTATTCTATTTCTRTGGACAAAGCAGACTGTGACCTAGATCAGGGGTCTCAAACATACGGCCCTCGGRCCAAATGCGGTCMTTGAAAGATTTAATGCGKCCYGCGGTTTTCGTCATAAATATAGCCTACAGTCATCTTAGTACAACTAATCCAGACCTTTTCCCAAAACGAATGAATGCATTTTCAAGACTACTTGCCTTCCCGTATGTAACAGTTACTGACTGACCTGGATTTGTTTGGAGGAAAGCTCCTTGGTTCCTCTGAACACGTAGCTCTTTGCAATGCCCTCGCAGCTCAGCTCGTGGACCTGCACCATGCGTCCGAAGGTGATGAGGCCTACCAGGGCGTTGGGGGGCAGCAGGGACAGGGACATCTGCAGGGACTCCTTCAGGGCCTGCARGTCCTCCTCCTCCAGACACGTGTCCACCACGTAGAGGAAGATGAGCGGGGTCGGGGGGCCGCGCTACATTGGTGGCAGAGACGGGATTGGAGAGGTTATTTTACAGAAACAAAGTGCTGGGTCTTTAGTTTTGAGTTGACATGGTTTTTCTATGTTGCAGTGTTTTGAGTTCTTCCATGTTGGGATGGTGTCACATGACATGTGATACACTTTGTGGTCAAGTGACYTTTGTAACCCGRTGTCACTTTGTAAATTGACAACGTCCATTACAATAAACAGCAAAGACTGTCTAAAGAAATGATGAACTTAAAAGTGATGGTAATGTCATGTGGTGTGTACATTTTCCAGTACATTCTTTGTGGCTGGTAACTCAACTTGAGGATTAAAGAAACATTCATATTTGATGAAGCAATTTTGTGGGTTGAGACGTACAACTRCAAWGCCAGGCGCGTGTACAGAACATAGTGTCTATGTGCAAAGTTCAGAGATCTCTATGTAGAACTKWACGCGTTTACCTGCACGATGTACTCAATGGTTGAGAACTGTGGCATGAGCTCAGCCGGCTGGTTTACGTCCGATATGCCGGCGTATGACGGGGGGAACTGTGAAGGAGAGAACGAGAAAAGAAAAGTGGTTAGCTAGCAGCTTCACCTGCTAAAGGAATGTAGATGGGCCACTTTAAAGATATTCCTATTACCACCACTGTGTTCCTTTGTGGAATATGACTAGTATAAACACAGGAATGTAGGTAGGCCCCCTACAGATATGGCTCTTATTATAGGTCTAAATTACATTATGCACCCGGTATTCTATTGGTGGAATGGTGTTTGGTCCTACAGCTCAGTTTACTCCATTGTGGTGTACTCACTGGGTTTCTTTGGAAGCAGAAGTTGCACGCCCATATTTTGGCTCTGTAGTCAACTTGGCTACAAAAGGGGGAAAAGACAGAGCTACTTGGATACAGTGTACAGTAGCAGTCAAACAGACCTGTCACCTAGCCTGAGGCTGTTAGCGCTTCTAGAGCGATGTACATTGGATTGTTAAGGTGTGGATAGGGTTGATCACCACACCTGTCCCTGAGTGATATAGCTACACCTAAGCGTTCCTAAAGATATTCAATACTTAGTTTGATCCCTTTCTTCTCCTACTCTTCCCTTCACCCGAGACGTAAGTTCTCAGAAGAATAAAATGCTTAGATGAAAACAAAGAGATGCCATGTAAGTCGTTGGACATAGCTTAGCTTTTAGCTAAGCGCTTGTAAAAAAGTCAACAAGCAACCATTAAAAACACTCACTCGCCTAAACAACAACATTCACCGCCACTACTCAAATACTCACCATAGCGGGTTTAGTACGGCCTTGCAGTTGGCCCTGCTACAGAGGACCGGTTCGTACTGCACCGGTGGCAGGTCTGGCCTCTCCTGAGTGGGGTGAAGAGGCAGGAGACAGGCACTACCAGCCGGGTAGCTTCCAGCCTGCTCGAGGGCCACAGGTTCCAGCTAAAACGCCACGCCGTCCCGATCCTCATTCTGTTGATAAACTCCTGGTATGTCGCCATGGCAACTTCAATGGGAAAGAAAGTGAAGAGATTCTTAATAAACTCGTCTGGTTAAATAAAGGTAAATAAATAAATAAATAAATATGGAGAAGATTTAGTCCGATAGGTAAACTAGCTCTAGCTAAGGGCAGGTAGTCTGTCTTAGCTTCTCCGAGAGCTGTTTGAGTCTGGAGTTCGGGGTGAGCTACTCTCACTTTTCACTCTTTCCRTGGCTTTGTTCCAAGTTCATAGGTGGAGGCCTATGTGGAATATGGATGACGATGATGTTCGTCATCAAAACCTGTTTGGCATGTTTTGATACTTAAAGAGTCCCTGGGCTAATTTTGAATCCTACGTAAATGTTGGTCACAACTATTTCAACTACGTAACATTTCAGGGACGAGTGAGACTTGGGCTTACATGCCTCGGTAGGTATGAACGGCAGTAACCAGATGTCTTAGATTTCTATAGCTTTGGAAGTCCAGACATATGCTGTGTTTTGCACAATCATGTGACATGTACATTTTATATCTGATCTTATCTAGAAATGAGAAATACACAAAAAATGTAATAAAATTGTCTGATGATGGCATTGGAACATCTCACATGAAAAGAAAAGGGGACATTTTGAGTTCAATGGAAAAGCATTAAAGCGGCAATTTGGTAAAAATACAGGCATGTCACATGATTGAACAAAACACAGGGCCCTAGTTATGGAATGTTATGGAACGTTTCCTTGTAATGTAATTCCATGTAATGTTATGGAACAGACCACCACCACTTGATGGTCTTCTGACACACTTATCAAGACAGAACTGTCTGTTCCAAACCATAGTTCACTTCAGCTATCTAATTCAGATATGAACAAAAATGAACGCCAACACGCACCTCTCCACTCTCTCATTCAGGGGAACCCTCTGCAATCAAACAACTCTACCAGGTGATTGACAGCTGGCCTACAGGACCCTTAACTCGAAGTAGCATTGATCCATTGATTACACAACTGAGTGCTTACATGGACAGACTAAAAACGGTCTATACTGGCATATCTTAGCTATTACTGGCCATTACTAGGAACCAAATGATGATCATCTTGGCAACATTTAGCTACAAGCATGTTGTAGCAGTTAAATGGTTAGACAGGTATCACAAATCACATTTTAGGATCTCGTCCCTGGTAGAGATGCCTTCCTGAAAGGAGGCGGATGCTAGTAGCAGCAACAAGCTAGTTAGCGACAGGTTCTAGTTGACGTTGGCTAGAAACATTGAAATCTTAGGTAACGTTAGCTAACGCATTTTATCAAATTCCGGGAGTGTTTCTAAAGTCAATCTGCCATCGACATATCATGATAACTTGAAATAAAACACGATCATGCAAGTTAAATGAACGATACAGATGTTAACTAGGCTAGCCTTGCTAACGGACTAACCCAGTTTTTAGTCGGCTTTTTTCCTGGACGAACCAAGGAAACGCAAACAAATGGCCTAGCTAGACACTTTTCATCAAATTGATGCAGGCAGATCAGACGGAGAACCATACCTTTTATACAGATCCGGTTGGAAATCCAGACGAAGGTAAATAAATATTAGACTGTAATAAATCGGATCAGCATTTAGGTGATAAATACCGATGCGCAAACAGAACGAGAGAGCGAAGAATCTGTGGGGCAACTCCCGGCCGGTATTCCTCTACTTCAGTAGAATGACGTGTTTAACAATATTCTGGCCCTCGTGTCCATGATTTAGGATACAAGCACGCACACGAGGATCATGGGAAATGAAGTCCTGAATTTATTGTAGGCTATAATAAAGATGACGAAATGCTGTAGCCCATGGCGTTTGATCTGTAGATGGCGCTGGGTACCAAAAGCATACCCATCACCCGCATCATTTTGATGGAGACACTTGGATGGAGAGAGAGAGAGAGAGAGAGAGGAGGTTCTGCTAGTCACTGCAGTCAACGCTCTCCCTCTATTCACGCGCAGTGCACTTGCCTGGCGATGCTACAGCGGTTCTCCTCCCTTATGTATTGGACTGTACAGCTAACAAGAGGCGGGAGATGCGCATCAGCAACCCGCTACCCCGCGAAGCTCTCTCCATTCAGGACGGAAGAGACTAAATGTGGATGCATTCAGGTGCAAACTTGCATGAACTAAAAAACAGTCCATGTCGGGGTTTCGGGATGTTAGATAGCTGCACGTAGCCTTTTCTAGGGCTATATTTCACTGTTGGACGAGGGAGTCGGCGGCGTTCAGCTGTTGCATTTGGGGGCTGAAGTGTTCGGCGCACAGAGAGAGGTCAGGCAACTATGCGATTTGATTTCGACGGTAATTCCGGATCAGTTTGACTTGTGCGGCTGATGCGAGTGGAGGTTGACTCTCAGTGCCCTCTGAGTTGTATTTCAAGCCTGTTGTCGCCGGTATTACCGACAACGGAACCGTAGGGATGGAAAAAGCTAGTCAGCACAGCTTTCGCTGTCCATAACAAAGAGTGAAAGTCCAGCGGAGGACATCTCAAATATACAGGACGAGGACCTTCTCAAGTGGACCAAAAGAGGATTTGGTGCGGAGGCTCCGGCGGTCTGAAGCCGATAAAATGAGCGTGATACTGGACCACAGCAATCTGATCCGCGAGGTCAATCGCAGCCTCCAGCTGCACTTGAACGAGATAAGAGGGCTGAAGGTGAGGAATGGGGCGCACGGCATTTCTAAAAAGATGAGATCATAGTTAACGTCGGGGAGGCCGCACTGGCGCACCTGGGCGCGCACAGCATGAGAGGGTGTTCGGAGTTGAGTTTGCGCGTTCTTTAAAGGGCGCCGCTGTCCACATGATKAAATGGAGGCAGGATGTATATAAGTTCATTTCATTTTACAAGATCTCTCTCCCTCTCCCTGTGCATGTATCTGTGAGCGTGCATGTACCTACTTGTGTGTGTGTGCATCTATCATCTTCCATCAGACAGCATAGTGAGAGGGCATCTGGGCTRAATGTCAAGCATCATCATTCTTCTCTCTTTCTCGCTCACTCACCTGTTGTCTTTAKTCTTCATCTCCTTTGCAAAAGCTTTGGTGTGTAGGCCTGTGGCACAACCTTGGTGCTTGCTCTTGGAATATCATCAACAAACTCTACTAGGCTACAGGAGTAAACCTAGTTMTTTTGTATTTTACCTTTATTTAACTAGGCAAGTCAGTTAAGAACAAATTCTTATTTTCAATGACGGCCTAGGAACAGTGGGTTAACTGCCTTGTTCAGGGGCAGAACGACAGATATGTACCATGTCAGCTCGGGGATTCAATCTTGCAACCTTTCGGTTACTAGTCCAACACTCTAACCACTAGGCTACGCTGCCGCCCCTATTGAACCCAGAATACTCATTAAACTCCTCAAATATATGACTTCTCTCTCCCAAATCTTATTTGGCGCAGTGTAACTAGCAATAATAATCCTGGCATAATCTTATTATTTCTCCAAGCTACATAGACTTGATTTAACATCCTCCTCCAATACTCGGAGCTTCATTAAAACGAGATAGGAGCGACTGAGATGAAGCACGTGGKGATGGAGGAAGGATCCTTGGCTGCTYCAGAGAGCAGACCCAAAAGCCCAGCCCGAAGCACCATGGTACCTAATTAAAGTACACGTGCTGGAGGGTCTGAGGAGTATGTTATTATGGATAATTAGGGGAGGTGGAGAACTTTGGACAAAGATGCCATCATGTTGCAAATGAGAGAGAGAGAGGTATGTTCTGGCCTGGTGCTTTGCTTGCCCTCCCTCCCTGGCTCCCTCTCGAGCTATAAAGGAATTTATGGGTAGTGTATGTCAAATCTTTTGGGTTTTTTAACTCTTGAAAGTCGCGTTATAATACTCCTTCCACAGATTCGTCTCGTTGAGTGAATCATATGATGGATAATCTAAACAGTCTTGAGTCCAGGTCGTTGCAATTCTCTGACTATTGGGTCAAAGTCGATTAATATAGAATTTGCAGTTACTGAATCCAATTCTCGCAGAAGATTGTGTCAAATACCAAACACGACACTATACAGAGAACATGTTTATGAAACGGAAAGCTAACTCAGAATCAACGCCTCAAAATAAAACCCGATGTCACCTTTCCATCAGGGTCGAACCTCAAAGACTTCTGGAAGAGCGGCGAGTGGGAGAATAAATCGGTGCTCGTCCGGGCCTACAAGCACGACATCAGAGTACAACTGTCTTGCGAGGAGATTTACCCAGACATCACCTACTCGCCTGCTAACATCAGACGCCTGCCTCTCTTCTACACACCACAACCTCATCAATCCCCTTCCCTCATCTCTTTTTTAAAAGGTCCTGTCTGAGTGCCCTCCCTGACTGCAGGAGAGAAAGGTACGGTGCCTTCAGCTGAAGGTGTCAACCCACCTATTGGGACTTATTACCACACGCTCTTGGTGAGTTATGGACTGTGTTGTAAGACCAATCGTTTTAGATGTAATAATATCAATTATCGTTGGTGTCCTTCCATGTTGTTGTGTTACAATCTATTTTTCCATTATATCAAGAGTATGCACCAGGAAACAAAACTAGCCGACTCTTATATTTTATTACACTTCATGCAGCAAGAAATTAAACAAAATGAATTGCTTACAAATTATAAAATGAAGATGTTTGTAGAAATTGTCCCTTAAACGAATTAACCCAATTTGTACTTATGTTTTAAATACTTCATAATCATTAATTCATTATCATTAAACATTTGTCGAATTCTAATTTGACTTTGACAATAAAAAAACACTTCCTGTCAAATGTCAGTGACAAAGGAGATCTCAATGAAATGAATTTGAATTCCAGGCTTGAAACATAGACAACAAAATGTGGAAAGTCCAGGGAGGATGAATACTCCATAAGGCCACTGTAATAATGTTATAGCTGTTGCATAGTAATGAAAGTAGGGTCCGCCCACTCAAATCCACGCCACAAGGTCATCGTGTCGGAAGAAACTAGTGTGCAGAACCCTACTCACATCACAACTACTATGTAAAGTTGCTATCGTATTAAAAGTGTCTGCCTACATGAGATAGTGTTATAGTATTACATTATTATATTAAACTACGTCGTTTTAGTATATTAGATTCAATCAATAAGAGGCACGAGGGGGTGTGGTATAATGGGCCACAATATACCACGGCTAGGGCCGTGCTATAATTGGCCGTAATACCACAAACCCCCGAGGTGCCGTATTGCTATTATGAACTGGTTTATCAACGTAATTAAGAGCAGTAAATAACATGTTTTTGCATATGTGGTAATCGTGTGTGAATACCACGGCCTGTCAGCAATCAGAATTCAGGGCTCGAAACCACCCAGTTTATAATTATAATTATAATTATAATATTATATTTTTTTAAAATCTCTGCCTGCACCCAGTAAATAAGGGAATGTGGTTCTGTAATCGGGCACTGCAAGTCAATTTGTTGTGTGTTCAGATGAAGCCACCATGTGAAATGTTGACAATGTTAGCTACAGTGGGATTGGTGTGAATCCGGACTAAATCAACCAAACGTTTCGTTTCTGGGTGATTGATGGTGGTTGTTGAATTGTGTGTGTAATGTGGTACAGTAAAATGGAATGAAATAAATAATTTGCTTCCTCCTAGGTCAATAAACAACACACGCTGCCTCTTACAGCGTTCATTCTCTCTCTCCTTCTCTCTCTCATTTCTCTCGACTCTCCGTCTCTCATCATCTCTCAATTCTCTCTCTCTCGTCTCTCTTCTCTCTCTCTCTCTCACTCCCTCAACCCAACAGGTGACCTCTGTATCTCTGTCCTCCTCTCCTCAACTGGTGTTCCTTCTGGTCATCACTGAGACCATTCCCGTCCACACTCTGGTCATTCACTCATCGGGGAGTTACCTCCTTCTTCAACTATGATCTTTGTCCACCTCTCGCATCGTCATCACCGTGTTCGTCTTGAAACGTCCACTACCCGTATCACCAATGACCGACACCTGCCGGGCTGGGTCAGGTCCGTCCTCCTCAGGTAAAGAGAGGAGAATTAGCGTCAAATCTTAGCCCAACTCTCAGCCCAACCTTAGACCAACTGTTAGACCAAACTCTCAGACCAACTCTTAGGCCGACTCTTAGACCCAACTCCTATAGCCCAACTCTAGACCCTTTAAGGCCAACTCTTAAACCAACTCTTAAGCGCCAACTCTCAGTCCCAACTCTTAGACCCAACTCTTAGAACCAACTCTCAGGACCAACTCTCTGAGGCCGACTCTTAGGCCCAACTCTTAGCCCAACTCTTAGACCAACTCTTAGGACCCACCTCTTAAACCAACTCTTAGCCCATATAGACCAACTCTAGGCCGACTCTTAGACCAACTCCAGACCAGACTGTTAATGCAACTCTTAGACGCAACACTCTTAGCCCAGTCTTAGACCACTCTTAGGCCGACTCTTAGACCAACTGCTAGACCAACTCCTTAGACCAACTCTAAACCAACTCTTAGCCGCATCTTAGCCAACTCTTTTAGACCCAACTCTCTCAGCCAACTCCAGACCAACTGTTAAACCAACTCTTAGCCAACTCTTCAGCCAATCTTAGCCAACTTGTTTAAACTACTCTTAGCGCCAACTCTCAGACAACTCCCAGACCAACTCCCAGACCAACTCTAGCCAAACTCTTAGACAAAACTCTAGACAACTCCCCAACCAACTCTTAGACCAACTCTTTAGACCAACTCCAGACCACTCTTGTACCTACTCTTAAGAGCTCACCTATTAAAACCAACTCTTAGACCAACTCTATTAGCCCATCTTAGACCACTCTTTAGACACATACTTTAGCTCCTCATTTAGAGCCAACGTTAAACCAAACTCTTAGCCAAAACTCTCAGCCCAAACTCCCAGACCAACTGTTAAACTAACTTCTTAAGCCCAACTCTTCAGCCCAACTCCCAGCACCAACTGTTAACAACTCTTAGACCAACTCTCAGAACCAACTCTTAGACGCAACAGTTAACCAACTCTTTAGCCCAAACCTCAACCCAACTCCCAGACCAACTCTTAGACCTAACTCTTAGACCACTCCCAGACCAACTCTTTAGACCAACTCCCAGACAACTTCTTAGACAACTCTTAGACCAACTCTTAGACCAAACTCCCAGACCAAACTCTTAGACCAACTCCCAGACCAACTCCTCAGATCCAACTCTTAGACAACTCTCAGCCCAACTCCCAGACCAACTGTTAAACCTAATCTTAGCCCACTCTCCAAGACCAACTCTCAGACTCAACTCTTAGGACCCACTCTTAGCCCCAACTCAATCATTAGGAAGGGTTCTTAAGTGTTTTGTATCAAGTTGTAAATCCTATTAAATACACTTAATTCTTATATATTTTGTTTTCCTCTGGTGTTTGTTGTTATATTTGCTTTGTTGTACCTGTACTATATATACAATACAATGGCCTACACAAGTACCAATACAATACTATACAATACAAATACAATACAATACAAATACTATTTAAATTAATACTATAGAATACAATAACCTATACAAACAAACTAAGAATGCAATACCAATACCATATACCAAGTACCAATATAATACAATACAATACTATATCACTACATAGCTAATGCAATGGAATCATACAATGCAATACTAACAATAAAATACAATACTATACAATTACCAATACAATGCCTAATACAATACTATAATCAATATGAAGACTATACAATAACTATAACAACAATGCAATCCTATACATAACTATAATATACATAACATACTACTTTAGTTAATAATTACATAACATCTGAGTAATGTAAATTGTCCTGGTGTCCGTATCAGGGGTGCTACCCAAGAAAGTCCATGCTGATGGACAGTATTGTTAATTGTTTCTGTGTCCATCAAGGTGCTACCCAAGAGTCATGCTGAGATGATCAGTATTTAATTGTTCTGTGTCCATTGACAGAGCGGTGCTACCAACGAAAACATGCTGTGAGACGGGCCCTATAGACCAGTAGCGTGGAGCAAGCGCCCTCGTTCAGACAGCGGGTGAGAGCAGAGGAGCAGCGAGAGGAGGAGGAGGAGGTGAGGAGTGAGGGAAGGGGAAAAGGAGGAAAGAAGAGAAAGAATAGTCTGAACGGTGGGTGGTTGGTGGTGGTTTGGTGGTTGTGTGGTTGGTGGTTGGTGGTTGTTTGTTGGTGGTGGTTGGTGGTGTTCGTTGGTGGTTCGTTGGTTGGTGGTTGGGTTGTTGTTGTGTGGGGTGGGTGGGTTGTGGTGTCTGGTTTGCTGGCTGGCGGGCGGCGAGTGGTGGGTTGGTTGGTTGGTGGTCGGTTGGTTGGTTGGTTTTGGTTGGTTGGTTGGTTGGTTGTTGGGTTGGTTGGTTGGTTCCGGTTGGTTGTGTTGGTGTGGTGGTTGTTGGTTTGGTTGGTTAGTTGGTTGGTTGGTGTTTGGGAGGGATTGACAACTGATCCAATAGAAATGATTGAATTGTTAATTCCTCTCAAGTATCAATGTTCCCTTTCTGTGTTCACATAGTCCTGATGTATTCCCATAATGGTTAGAGGATTAACATGTGGGGTAAGATAATACACTCAAGTAAATTGTTTGGCCCTCTGGATTAGGGTTAAAAATATCTGGTGACTTTCTTGGAAGTCAGGATCAAATAAGCAGGACATGCAGGAATCCTTCACCTGGGATTTCTCGAAACCTTATGAATTATTTTAATATTCCTACTGTATCTCTATCTATCTCTCCTTTTACCATTCCCATTGCATTCTATTCTTATTCCCATTTCATTCCATTCTCGTTCAATTCCCAGCAAGAGGAGGGAACTGCCTGGATTCGGAGACAACAACTTGACATGAGGGAGGATGTGGAGAAAGAGGGGAAAAGAAGTGCCCTTTGCCCCTGCCAACAATGGGAAGGAGAACCCAGAGACAACAGATCCGGGGAAAACTGAGCCGCCAGCCGAGTCCTCAGAGCATCAAACACGGTGGTGGCCTTCTCCGTCCTGTCCCCGGAGATTAAACAGGCCATCGAGAGCGTCAAGTACATCGCCGAGAACATGAGAGAGCCCGCAACAAGGGCAAAGAGGTGAGTGGGCTAAGCTAGTGTTAGCGCTGCATGGAGAAAATACATTAGTTTATAGCTTAAAATTAACACCAACTGAAGCTCTTACCTTCAACAGGGCCAAAGGGTGAGTGGGTGGGCCTGCAAGTTAGCTTGTTGGAGTTCAATGGAGAAATAACAGTAAGGTTACGAGTGGTGGGGAACCTGCAAGTAGCTTTGTTGGAGTCAATTGGATGAAATACAGTAGGTTTAACCTTTGGGTAACACCAGACTAACTTTTAGCTTTATCAGGACCAAAGAGGTGAGCGACATTTTGTACTGTCAATTTAGGCACATGCGTTTATTTCAAGAACTCTTAAATACAGCTAAAGACGCAGGCCAAGAGGTTGTGTAGGTGGGCTAGAATTGGTGTATATGTAGACCTTTGGTTAATGCGCAGTCAATGGGGAAATAGGTTCAGCCTTTGACTAAAAACAAATCGCTTTAGGCTTAAAAAAATGCCAAAAAGAGAGTGAGTGGGTGGGCTAGCATTTAGATGCTCATTAGCTTTTATTAGCCGTACAATGGAGAAAGTAGGTTTCAACTGCGGCCTACAACAAATATCTTCCACTAACGACAAGGTCAACGATGTGACTTTGGTGGGCAGCATTAGCGTACGTGATAATGTTCGCTTCGTTAGCGGAACAATAATAGAAATAGATTATACTTAGGCAAACAAAATAGCTTTTGCTTGCGTCTAACAATAGGCTCAAGAAGGTGTGTACCAGTTAGCCATACAAGCTCATGTTAATTTGAAGGAATATGTTTTCTCTCCGCACTGGTCTCTTCTAACAAAGATTCATGTTCCCTACTCCGCTTTTCGGGAAGTTCACCCATGTTTGTATGAACTCCCTTGTTTATTAATTATCAACCAAGTGGATTATTGTTGGAGGGAACACTGGAGTTTAAAATCCTAATAGTTTAAAAAGTTTCTCTCTCTGTAACAATAATAGAAAATAGTTACAGAACTTAGTGAAAAATAAGTCCCGTGTTCTTTGTGTTGTCTTCTGAGGTTGAACTCTCCCTTGGGGAAAGCTTCTTTGATATGTAAAGTACTCTCTTCTCAATCAGCTTGTCAGGCTGCTGCTTCAGAACACTTTGGTGTGTGGTGTGTGTGTGTGTGGTGTGTGTGTGTGTTGTGTGGTGTGTGTGTGTGTGTGTGTTGTGTGTGTGGTGTGTGTGTGTGTGTGTGTTGTGTGTGGTGTGTGGTGTGTGTGGTGGTGGTGTGTGTGTGCTGTGTGTGTGTGATGGTGTGTGTGTGGTGTGTGGTGTGAGTTTGGAATTCTGACTGATGAAATACCATTAACATAACTAATGTTTATCTGTCAGTTAAATAGTAGGGGGACGGCGTTCCACAAGTAGTCAACATCATTTTACCTCGTGTCTTTCTTTTTTCTCATCCTCACTTTTACCCAAACCCTTCACGCGCCTTCTTCATGTCCAAAATCATATCATCTCTCTACTCTCTCTCTTTCTCTCTCTCTTCTCTCTCGTGTTCTTTCTCTCTCCTTCTTCCTCCTCTCTCTCTCTCTGTCCTCTCTCTCTGTCTCTCTCTCTGTCCTCTCTCTCTCCTCTCTGCTCTCTCTCGTCTCTCTCTCTCCTCTCCTCTCTCTCCTTTCTCATCTTCTCCTCCCTCTCCTCTTTCTCTCTCTCTCTCTCGTCTCTCCTCGTCTCTTCTCTCTCTCTCTCTCTCCTATACAATCTCCTCTCCTCTCTCTCTCCTCCTCACTCTCTCGTCATCTCTCTCTGTCTCCTCTCTCTCCATCCCCTTCATCCACCCTCTCTCTGCAGGGTGGAGGATATTGGAAAGTACGTTGCCATGGTGATTGAAAACAGAATCTTCCTGTGGTGGTTTGTGAACGGTGTGCATCCTCGGAACCCCGGCCTCTTTCCTGCAGCCTGTCATGGCTTTCCCTGTCATAACCCCAGAACAATATAGGCTCACTGACTACCACCGCTGCTCCACAAATGGACTCGTTGGTTTTGTGTTGTAAATAATGACACAATCATACTGTATACATTGGTAGAACACAAGAACCAAGTCAACAGTCACCAAATCGGAGTCGCCGGTATGAGTTAGAACCAAAAACCAGTCCCAGAGCCCGCTGGATGTGAGATCATACGCAATTACCAATCACATAAATTCAGGTTTCTGTCTGAAACCAATCCCAGTAATTGTGCTAATTGTGGTCCCTCCAATCAATGCAAATTGACATGACACAGTGCATTCCTTGTAAAAAAAATCTAACCTATACCCAATCAGAGATCCCGTTATTGGCCTGGCGATTAGGAATCCATCCATGTGATTTAGAACACGACTACGACGTTGTTCTTAATCATTGTTTCTAGAAGGGTATAATTGGCAAGGCTCAGTAAATACGTGCCAGATTAAATAGCCTGAACGGTTTCCATCCAGAAATACGCAGCTTCCTCTTCTTAATACGATATTAATTAATCTAGGGATTTCTAATCAATCCCGATTCCATGACGATTAAATTGTGTTTTTTATTCATTCTTTTTAAAATTACGTTTCTGGATCAACGATCTCCTGAAATACAATAAGTAGAATCATGGCATGAATGGATGTTAGAATAGCTGCTTCCCAATTGGCACCCTATACCCTTACATGAGTGCAATTGTTTGACAGAGCCCTGTGGGCAGCAACCTATGGGCCCAGGTCACAAATAGTGCAACTATATAGGGATATAGGGTGCCGATTTGGGATGCAGACATGGTTGACGCAAAGGCCTCTGCATCTATATACATTACTATAAATAGACAATTCTATAAATTTATAATTATATTACCAATAGACGTACCGTCAGATCTTTAGGATAATAGTGTTATTTTCTGTATGCGTTTAAATGTCATTAATACCAAGCATTAAAAGCTTTTCATTGTTTGTTTTAAATTAGCAATGCAACAACTCGCTCTCAAAGTGACTGTCACTTTTTTGGTACCGATGTTTCCTGCTTTCTGTATAGTAATGGATGCATCCTACATTTATGGATTTGGAATAAATGCAATAATTCTTCAACCAAAATATGAAAAAGCAATCTCAACTGATTCTGTACTGTTTATAGACTATAGCTAGACTGTGAGCAGTATTGGGTGTCTGTTTATAGAGACTGTAAGCTCATGGTGTCTGTTTATAGACTGTTAAAGCTAGACCTGCTAGCACTATTGGTGGTCTGTTTAATAGACTGTAAGTCACTATGGGGTCGTTTATAGACTGTAGCTAGACTGGTAGCAGTAATGGGGTCTGTTTATAGACTGTAGCTTAGACTGTAGGCAGTTGGTGTCTGTATTATAGACCTGTAGCTTATGGTGATCTTTTATAGAACTGTAGCCACTATGGTGTCTGTTTATAGACTGTAATGCTAGACTGTAGCACTAATGTTGGTCTGTTTAGTAGACTGTAGCTAGACCTGTGCAGTATGGTGTCTTTTTATAAGACTGTAGCACTAATTGGTTGCTGTTTATGAGACTGTAAGCTAGACCTGTAGCAGTATGGTGGTCTTGTTTATAGACTGTAGCACATGGTGTTTGTTTATAGACTGTAGCACTATGGTGTCTGTTGTATAGGACTGTAGCTAGACACTGTAAGCAGTATGGTGTCCTGTTTAATAGACTTGTAGCACTGTGGTGTCTGTTTATAGACTGTAGCACTATGGTGTCTGTTTATCAGACTGTAAAGCTATGATCCTGTTAGCAGTAATGGTGTCTGTTTATATAGACTGTAGCAACTAATGGTGTCGTGTTTATATGACGTAGCGTAGACGTAGCAGTATGGGTGTCTGTTTTTAGACGTAGCACTATGGTGTCTGTTTTATGAGACTGTAGCACTATGGGTCTGTTTTATAGATCTGTAGCTAGACTGTAGCAGTAATGGTGTCTGTTTATACGACTGTAGCACTATGGGTGTCTGTTTATATAGACTTGTAGCACTATGGCGTCTGTTATTAGACTGTAGGCTAGCACTGTAGGCAGTATGGTGTCTGTTTATAGGCCTGTAAGCTCTATGGTGTCTGTTTAAGACTGTAGCTAGACTGTAGGCATATGTGTCTGTTTATAGACGGTAGCACTGTGGTGTCCTGTTTATAGACTGGTATAGCACTATGGTGTCCGTTGATAGAGCTGTAACACTATGGTGTCTGGTTTATAAGACTGTAGTCTAGACTGTAGCAGTATGAGTGTCTGTTATAGACTGTAGCAGTATGCGATCTGGTTTATAGACCTGTAGCTAGACTGTAGCTAGTATGGGTGTCTGTTTAAGAAGCTGTAGCACTAGGTGTCTGTTTATAGACTGTAAGCTAACTGTAGCAGTAATGGGTGTTCTGTTTATTAGACTGTAAGCTAGCCTGTAGAAGTAATGGGTGTCTGTTCATAGAACTGTAGCTAGACCTGTTAGCAGTATTGTGTGGTTGTTATAGACTGTATTCTTAGACGGTAGCACTAAGGTGTCTGTTTTAATAGGACTGTAGCTACGACGTGTAGCCAGTATTGTGTAAGGTGTAATAGACCTTGTAGCCAGTATTGGTAGGTCTTATAGACTGTAGTAGACTGTAGCAGTATTGTGTAGGTTTATAGACGTAGCTAGACTGTAAAGCAAGTATTGGTGTAGGTTTATAGACTGTAGCTAGACGTAGCAGTATGGTGGTCTGTTGCACAATTAAGACTGTAGCTAGACGTGCTAGTATGGTGTCCTGTTCATAGACTGTAGCGAACTAGCAGTATGGGTCTCTGTTCATAGACTGTTAGCTAGACTTAGCTATATGGTGTCTGTTTATAGACTGTAAGCTAGACTGTAGCAGTAGTGTCTGTTTCATAGACTGTAGGACTAGAGCTGTAGCAGTATGGTGTCTGATTTATAGACTGTAGCTAGACACGTAGCCAGTATATGGTGTTCCCTGTGTAAGTAGAGGTTCTGATAATAACATAATGGTACAGAACCCACACCAGTGATCCCACGGCCACATTTAATGGAAACAGAACCCAACCAGTGATCACAGGGCCACATAATGGAAACAGACCCCCACTCAAGTTGAATCCAGGCCAACATAATGGAAAACAGAACCCACAACCAGTGATTCCCAAGGCCACCATAATGGAAAAGAACCCACACCAGTGATCCCAGGCCACATAATGGATACAGAAAATCCCACAGCAGTGATCCCAGGCCACATAATTGAAACAGAAACCCCATCCATGATCCCAGGCCAATAATGGAAACAGAACCCACACCAATGATCCCAGGCCACATAATGGAAAACAGAACCCCACACCAGTGATCCCAGGTCACATAATGGAAAACAGAACCCACAGCAAGGTGATCCAGGCCAACATAATGGAACAGAACCCACACCAGTTGATCCCAGGTCACAATAAATAGTACAGAACCCACAGCAGTGATCCCATCGGTCACATATTGGATACACAGAACCCACCAGTGATCCCAAGACCACATAATTTTTACAGAACACAAACCAGTGGATCCCAGGTCACAGTAATGGAGAAGGAACCCACACCGTGATCCCAGTCAACATAGGAACAGAACCCATACAGCCCAGTGATCCCAGGTCAAAACATAATGGAACCAGAAGCCCCACGCAGTTTGAACTCCCCCCCCAGGTCACATAAATGGAAACAGAACCCCACCAGTGATCCAGACCACATAGATTTTTCCAGAACCCACACAGTGATCCCAGGTCACAATAATGGAATAACAGACCACACCAGTGATCCCCAGACCACAGTAATGGATACAGAACCCACACCAGTGATCCCAGGTCAACATAAATGGAAAACAGAACCCACACATCCCAGTGATCCCAGACCAAATACATATTTTACAGAACCGCACACCAAGTGATCCAGGTCACATAATGGAAACGGAACCCACACCAGTGATCCCAGGTCACATAATGGAAACAGAAACCCCACACAGTGATCCCAGGCTACATAATGGAAACAGAACCCACAGCAAGTGATCCCAGGCCACATAATGGGAAACCAGAACCTCACAACCAGTGATCCCAGGTCACATAATGGAATACAGAACACAGCAAGTGATCCCAGGTCCAACATATTGGATACAGAACCCCACACCAGTGATCCCAGACCACAATAATTTTTTACAGAACCCACACCAAGTGTCCCAGGTCAACATAATGGAACGGAACCCACACAGTGATACCAGGTCACATAAATGGAACAACAGAACCCACACCAGTGATTCAGGTCACATAATGGGATAAGAACCCACACCATGTGATCCCAGTCACATATGGAAGTACAGAACCCAGCACTACAGTGAATCCCAGACCACAATATGGATCAGAACCCACAGCAGTGATCCCAGGTCGATATTTGGAATACAGCACGCCCACACCAGTGATCCAGACCACAATATGGATACAGAACCCACAGCATGATCTCAGGTCACATAATGGATAGGCAGAAACCCACAGCAGTGATCCCAGGTCATCATAATGGGATAACAGCACCGCCACAGCCAGTGAATCCCAGACCCCACAATAATGGATACAGAACCCACAGCAGTGAATCCAGGTCACATTAATGGATAAGAACCACACCAGTGATCCCAGAACAATAATGGATTACAGAACCACAGCAGTGGATCTCCAGGTTCACATAATGGATACAGAAACCGCACACAGTGATCCCAATGTTCACATAATGGAATACAGCACCCACACCAGTGATCCCAGACCACATAAATGGATACAGAACCCAACAACCAAGTGATCCCAAGACGCACATAATGGAACCAGAACCCACCACCAGTGATCGCCGGCCACATAATGGATACAGAACCACACCAAGTGATCCCAGGCCACAATAGATGGATCACAGAAGCCCACAGCAGTGATCCCAGACCACTAATAATGGAAACAGAACCCAAGCAGTGAGATCCCAGACCACATAATGGACAACAGAATCCACAGCAGTGATCCCCTAACTTCTGATTTAAACTATCACCTTGAAAACACCTTAGGAGTTAAACAAAACGTATCAAGTTAAAGCGTTGGCCAACCATTGTACTACACCTGACCCTTAAGGGTAGTTTGGCAGCAACGACACTGTCTAACACACACAATAATAACATTAATCATACTTCTTTTGATGCGCATTTAGGTACCGTCTCCCCGAGAACTCAATCTCTTAAAATCAATCCTACCCATGACCCCTGACACCCTACGACTCTTCTTTGATAGCCTCCTCACTGTTGATCTGTAATTGAATTAAGCCATATGGCATCTTTTGGCAGAGGTCTGCACATTCATTCATAGCCTGGTTTCCAATATCTGTTTGGATGTTGGCCAAAACAGCAGCAAAAAAAGATGTGTGGACCAGGCTACTAACGTGATGTATGTGCGCTTACACTCATCTTTTGATCAGATCAAGCTCTAAAATGCATCCACTATGCACATCATGTCAGGGGGTCAAAGCGCACCATGGTTGATATGAGATCCGTGCCTTGGGGAACGATGCTTACAAAACTTGTGGACTAGTCCTCTATTTCATCCCTTTTCCTCCCTCTCCACTCTTCGTCTTCTTCCTTCCCTCTGTTGGAAGCTGTACAGGGCTCATCACTCCGTCCCTCCCCCGTGTCCGCTGTAGAGAAGGCTATTGGGTACACGGAAGTACACACAAACACAACGCACCGTGGAGACGCCAGAAAGATCAACAAGTCAGTTTTGACTCACTATGGTAATGTTCATATCTTCTAAGGCCACGCTCATTGTGCCATGAAAGGTTTTAGCCCAGAGGACAGAGACAGCTGGGGAGGACAGGGAAGTGTGTGTGGTGTGTTGTGTGTGTGTGTGTGTGTGTGTGTGAGTGTGTGTGTGTGATAGTGTGTGTGTGATGTGTGTGTGTGTGTGTGGTGTGTGTGTGTGTGTGGTGTGTTTGTTGTGTGTGCTGTGTGTGTTGTTGTGTGTGTGGTGTGTTGTGTGTGTAAAGCCTGGTGCTACATGGACACAGTTAATAAGGGCCTAATAAAGGCAAGTGGGACGATGCCTGACTGGGTGAACAGAACTTGTTAATGGGTCACGGTCGGTTACGCCTGGATTCTTGAGCGAACAGACACACACACACACACACACACAACACACACACAACACACACAACACACACACACACACACAACACACAACACCACACAACACAACCACATCTCCAATCCACACACCACACAACACACACACACACACACACACACACACACATACCCAACACACACAACACACACACACACATCATCACACACACACACACAGAGAAGCTAGTTAATGGAAGTAGTCTTTTGTTTAAAGGGCTTCTGAAGTCTCAGCTGGAGTTATTTCTTGCTTATGGATAGAGGAGGAATGGAGGGGTGAAGAGAGGGAGAGGGATGACGAGAGAGAGAAAGTGCACGCGCCCGCGAGAGAGAGAGAGAGAGAGAGAGAGAGAGAGAGAGAGAGATGAAGAGAAGAGCCTTGGTTAGGTAGTGCTGTACATAAACGTGGGTAAGTAATACAGCAGGTGGGGAGAGAGTGAGAGAGGAGGAAGAAGGCTTGGCTTGAAGCGCTGGCGCATCTTGGTTGTTAAGAGCATGAATAATCTGAGTTAAGGCCCACAAGAAGTATCCTACGGAGGAGAGGGCTTCCTATGACGGAACTGTGAATGTCTTTGAACTTCAGAGAGTGTACGCATAAACGTTGGACCAAGAGCCAGCTAGCTAAACAAGTTTGTGTGTGCAGAGCGGCACCAAAAATTTAAAAACACGTCTTACCTTTTTCGGTAAGTGTAACTGAATGGCAATTGTGAAAAACGTGATAACTATAAGGAACCCTTAACTTGAAAAGTTAATCCATTCTTCCCTCTAATTAAACATTCTCCTCGCCTAATTTCTGAATCACACGTTAACATCAGTAGGCCTAACAGGAGACTATGGCTTCAGAAGAGGCGAGGGGGCTACAGGTAGACTATGCTTCGGAGGGGGTGGGTGCTACAGTAGACTATCCTTCAGAGGGGGGAGGGGCTTACAGGAGACTAATAATATGTTGGAGGGGGGCCAGGAGCTACAGGAAGAACTATGGCTTCAGAGAGGGGAGGGCGCTACAGTAGACTATGCTTCGGAGGGGGGAGGGGGCTTACACGTAGACTACGCTTTCGGAAGGGGGGAGGGGCTACAGTAGGCTACGCTTCGGAGGGGGGAGGTCCTTAACAGTAGAACTACGCGTTCGGAGAGGGCAGGTAGCACTACAGAAACTCCACACACACTGACAAAAGCTTTTCAGCTGCCAGGCAGGCAGACACTGGAAATGTATTGTCTGAGTGTACAGAGTAAAGGGCTTCGCATTGCGCTTTGTTGTCGTTTTTTGTGGGACAAAAAAGGGAGAAGGGTTAGTAGAAAGGTAATAAGAAGAATGGGAGGAGGTAGTAGACAGGTATAGAAAGGAAAAGGGGAGGAGGTAGTAGAAAGGGTATCAGGAGGAAAGGGAGGAGGTAGTAGAAAGGGTATATAGAAAAAGGAAAGGGAGGAGGTAGTAGAAAGGGTATAAGAAGGAAAGGGGAGGTGTAGAAAATGGGTATATAGATAGGAAGGGAGAGGTAGTAGATAGGGTATAGGAGGAAAGGGAGCGGTAGTAGAAAGGGTATAGAAGGAAAGGGAGGAGGTAGTTTAAGGGTATAGAAAAGAAGGGAGGAGGTAGTCAGAAAGGGATATAAAGGAAAGTGGAGGAGGTAGTTTTAAGGGTATAGAAGGAAAGGGAGGAGGTAGTTTAAGAAGGGTAATAGAAGGAAAGGGAGGAAGGTAAGTAGAACGGGTATATAATAGAGAGAAGAGGGAGGAGGTAGTTTAAAAGGGGTATAAGAAGGAAAGGGAGGAGGTAGTAAGAATGGGTATATGAAGAAGGGAGGAAGTAGTAGAAGGGTAATAGAAGGAAAGGGAAGGAGGTAGTAGAACGGGTTATACATAAGAAGGAAAGGGAGGAGGTAGTTTAAAGGGAAGAAGAGAAAGGGAGGAGGTGTAGAACGGGTATAATAGAAGGAAAGGAAGACTAGTAGAACGGCTATATAGAGAGAAAGGGAGGAGGTAGTTTAAAAGGTATAGGAGGAAAGGAGGAAGGTAGTAGAAGGTATAGAAGGAAGGGAGGAGGTAGTAGAATGGGTATAGAAGGAAAGGGAGGAGTAGTAGAAAGGGTATACGAAGGAAAAGGGAGGAGGTAGTATCACCAGAACGTGTATATAGAAGAAAGGGAGGAGCGTAGTAGAAAAACGGTATATAGAAGGAAAGGAGGAGGTAAGTTTTAAAAGGGTATAGAAGAAAGGGGAGGAGTAGTAGTAGGGTATACGAAGAAAGGGAGGAGGTAGTAGAAAGGGTTAGAAAGGAAAGGGAGGAGGTAGTAGAAAGGGTATAGAAGGTAAAGGGAGGAAGGTAGTAGAAACGGGTATATAGACAGGAGGGAAGGAGGTAGTAGAAACGGTAAAATCAATTTAGAAGAGTAAGGGAGGTGAGGTAGTTTAAAGTTAGGGTATAGAAGTGAAAGGGGGAGGGTGATAAAGGTATAGAGAAGGAAGGAGGAGGTAGTAGAATGGGTTATAGAAGGAAAGGGAGGAAGGTAGTAGAACGGGTATAGAAGGGAGAAAGAGAGGAGGTAGTAGAACGGGTATAGAAGGGCAAACGGGAGGAGGGTAGTAGAAAGGGTATAGAAGGGAAAGGGCGTACATATAGAGAGATAGGGGGAGGACAGCTTTGACGTCCTTTACTCTCTCACTGGTGTGTGTGTGTGTGTGTGTGTGTGTGTGTGTGTGTGTTGCCTTTTGTTTTCCATAAGTACCTGCACCACCTAGTAATGTACGATGCAGTGACTTGTTACAAACACAAGATAATCGACATTGCATAGGGTTTAAAAAATGCCAGGGAATGAGGCAACCTGAACAACAACATCAGGGTTTTCAGTTGTAATAATCCCACCTTATAGTCAATAGTGGTGAGGATCGCTGCCCTTTCTCAAGAATGAGGGAGGATGATTCCTCTCTCTTCTCCTTTGCTTTTTTAATGAGCCTAGGCCTTAGTCTATTAATCAATAATGGATGACGTGTCATCATAATTCCCATTCACAGATCCCCCAGTTCTATGTAAAGTGATAGGTTCAAGGCTACTACTGTGAATCTCTAATATTCCCTATACCCATCATGAGGTTGCTACAAACCTAGCTATGAATTAAAGTTACACATAACAGTACTGTATGGTGCACAGGTCAAGAGAATTTTTGAGCTAGTCAGGTTCTTAGGACTGTGTGTTCTTAGCTACAGGGCAGCTCTCATTAGTGGCAATTCAAAGTTGTGCTTTTAAACCTAATCCTTCAAAATCCATTGAGAATTCTAATGAGTAGAAAAACGTTCTACACTTTCTATTAGCTAGCCTGCCTAAATGCCTATTGGGGAATACTATGAATCTAATCTAGACAGTATGTTCGTAGTTCTTGCTCCACATTACAAAGCTAAAGAAAAGTGAGAGCTTTCAAAACCAGTGGAGGATGTGTACAACAGTGGAGGCTGCTGAGGGGAGGACAGCTCATAATAATGGCTGGAACGGAGAGAGTTAAATGGAAACCATGTTTTGATACCATTCCACTGATACCGCTCCCACAATTACCATGAGCCTGTCCTCCACAATTAAGTGCCACCAACCTCCTGTGGTTGTACAATACTGCTACTGACTACTACTACTACTACTGCTACTACTACTGCTGTCTACTCTACTACTACTACTAGCTGCTGCTGCTGCTGCGCTCACTACTACTACTACTGCTACTGCTGCTACTAATACTACTGCTGCTAACTACAACAACTACTATACTACTGCTACTACTACTACTACTATAAATACTACTACTGCTGCTACTACTACTACTAACTACTATTACTACTACGTACTTACTCAACACTGCTACTGCTGCTGCTGCCTTACTACTGCTACTGATGCACTACTACTGCTGCTACTACAACAACTACACTACCTACTGCTACTACTACTACTACTACTATGTTACTACTACTACTACTGCTACTGCTGCCTACTCTACTACTAATACTACTGTGCTACTACTACTACTGACTATAAACTACTACCTAATACTACTGCTGCTACTACACCAACTATTACTACTACTATACTGCCTACTACTAGTACTGCGCTACTTGCACTGACTACTCTATTACTATTTGTACTATAACTGCTGCTACTATTACTCCACTATAATACTACTTGCTGCTGCTGCTACTACAACTATCTGCCTACTACTACTATTACTACTAGTCTAGGGCTTTATTTGGGCATTAGTTGGTCTAATCTAGAATAAAATAGTTCTAGCGCCTATGCATTTTTCCTCCATTTGCAAAGTAAGGCAAATGAAAGTTCAAAACTAGTCAAAACATGTGCACTTCTACTTCAGTCCTGCGTATTCTGAGCAGTAGTTGAGTTCTTCTTATCTAGATTGTACGGATCTATCATATGTTAGGCCATATTGCAAAGTAAGAATCAAATTGTAGGAACTACTACAGCTATTAGCCTATTCTGGGGACAGTGGTTAGTTGTACTAAAATGTAGAAATACGTATGCTACGTTCTATATGTTTGCTCTATATTGCAAGTAAGCAAATATTACCTTGGCGGAAATGTCTTGTGGCTTCTCTCTCCCCTTTCTCTCTCGCTACCCCTCTTCCTCTTCATCCCTACCTTCCTCTCTTCCAAGCGGAGCCCACTCAAGCACATTTACTCAGCTAGAGAAATCCTCATCAGCCACCGGGGGTATTTAAACACCAGCCAAGGGGGTACTTTGATATTTTCTCCCTGGCACCCTAAGACCTGCGGATCTCCCAATGAGATGGTGAAACCACCGCAGATTTGCAGAACGAGGAAGTATGTTAGTGAAACAGTTGAAGTGGAGCGGCAATGGAGGTGAGGGGAAGTTAGGGAATGACTTATTACGAGAAGTCTTACTACACTATAGCCTACACCTCAGTGTGCCTTTAAGTGCAGTTGATTTGAAGCGTCTGGTAGTGTTCCACTAGAAAACGACTCACATAGCCTCAGCGACCTCTTCACCTTCTATGTAATCAAGCCACCCTTCCTATTTCCGCGCCACGCTGACCCATCCCTCATGTCAATTCTCTGCGCGCAATCCTACGGGAAGGTACAATTCCAAGATATTTATTTGCCTCTAATTACACATTCTAATATTGGTTTCTTACCCTTTTATTCACGTCCAACTTGGGGGAGTTCTCTAGAGTCGATTTCTGTTTCAGTATAATCCCATTCTTAAGATTTATCAATGAAAACCCAGAATTGTATCACTGGGCCTACATATCCGCAGAAGTATGACATTCCATGTGTCCCTCTGTTTCTGCGTATTTCCTAGCTGAGCAAACTTGGGCTTTAGTAGCCGAACTATGTATGATAGTATAACCACCCACCGTGAGAGGATTCTTATGGGAAAATATTCGTTAGAAAGAGCAGTAGAAACTGTACCATTCTGAGGTCTACTGTAGTAATCCATACAATCAGTTAGCCAACACACTCTCTCACCCTTCACTATAAATTACGTGTTGGCATCCCGACCCTATATGTGGCCAATCCAGTAAATCTTGCTCTAGCTCCCGTTCATACAAAGGTTCTGAGGCCCCATATAGGACAGCTATCATAGGTATTGAAAGCGTTCCATTGAATTGTCGTGAACACCTCCATGTGAGACTGCCGAAGTCTTTCCACAAAGTATGGGAACTAGATATTCGAACCTGAGCTGGGGAGTTGTTTGCGACTTTGGGCTGTGCTGGACTCGAACTCCTTTCGGTTACATCAATATTCTTATTCAACACCGAAGATGCAGGACAACAAACTGAATTGTACAAACGCACCCGATCAGCTGAGCACACAAAACACAATCGCAAGCGTTGCAGATTTTTCTATTGTATCAACATAAGCCAGTCGCGACCTGATTGATCTGGCCAAACTATCTTAGATTTACTCTCTTATCACCATTGATGTTATATAAAACTGCATTTAAATAATTTTGTTTCCCATTCATCTCTGACTGGACACACATCACACTACACACAGCGACGAGCACAATCTCTATGTCCTCTCCCAATTTGTCCTCAGGTTCTAAAATTACACTAAAGCTAAGCTTTTCATCTATATATCAGTCTCACCATCTACCATCCTACCAGAGAGTTTTTCACTGAATTTGCCCGCGCAGTTGAGGTTAACCAGTGCTGCACAAATTCCAAATAAGACAGATCAGCAGCATTCGGAGATCTGGATTCTACCTGGCCAAATATTTGGAACCACGCAGCAGGTTGTTCGGCAGCTCAACCACTACCAACAGCAGTTCCTTTCTTCATATGTTTTGTACAGTCAATGTATAGGCAAGGGTCTGTATGTGTCAGGGCTTGGGGGTCCACTTAAATCTGAAAGCACCAGTCATACTACACACGGAAGGTAAGTTTTTTTTCATCTAATCAACTATTCAGCAAAATTGTGGAGGAACACTTTGAGATATATATCAAACACTTTATCCCTAAGATTTATCTCATTTATGGAAGAAGTGCCATTGAAAAATAGAAAATGCAGCCTTTTTTTTATCTATCATTATTTTAATTGGATTTCAGCTTTACTCCTGAATAGTTCAGAAATTTAACCCAACAGTATACACTAACAAGATCGCCGGTTTAATATCCCCAATTCATTGGTGGTGAGGGGGAACGTAGTAGTCTGTCTGTCTGCCTGCCTACCCTGTACTGTCGTCTGTCCTGTCTGTCTGTCTGAGTCACCTGAACCCATCTGTCTGTCCTGTCTGTCTTGAGTAACGTTCTGGTCTGTCTCTGTCTGTCCAGTTCTGTCTAGTCTGTCTGTCTGCTGTCTGTCTGATCTGTCTGGCCACCTGTGTCTGTCTGTCTGTCCTAGTCAATTTCTGTCTGAGTCCGAGAGTAGCACATGACTGTTTGTATGTGAAAGTGAGTACTTTCTTTTGAACCTTTCATCCTAATCCCCCTGGAATGTGTCTTACATGATCTACAAGCGCTTATAACACGTCCTTGTAACAGTCTTATACCAGTCTTATAACAACACCTACCGTTCATTACCAAAACAAGCTCCATTGCCGATTAATGTAAATCATGAGCTCCTATGTTGAGACGGTGACATCGCTCTTTTCAGCTATGCGGCCCCGATCTCTCCTATCGTTCTGAACCTATCCTCTCCCAGTGGCTCGCGCGCGACACTCACTGTCTGGTCTGGACCTCTCTCACCTTTCCCACCACTCTCTGGTTCGCCTTCCTGTGGACTGTAACGCCGTTGGGCGATCCAGAGAGGCAACTTTGAGGGCTCCCGGGCTCGAGCACAGCACAGTGAAAAAACCCAGCCCTCTCAATGGGGTGCTGCGCCGAACCTACTGCGCGTCCATAATACACTCCTAGATGTGCCCTGGATGCGGCCTGGGACATTCCCGAGCGAGCGCATAGACCTAACCCACACCACCTACATCGGCCTGGGTCACGTCATAGTCCCAACCATAGCTGCTAAGCGCACCACGATGCTTAACGGTGTCCTCCTAGTGTGTGCCCTCTAGGTAGAGAGCCTACGCTCGCGGCTGCATGCCCAGGTCCAGTACAAGTAAGTGCTCCCTGACCCCCGACCCCAGGAGGTGCTCCTTGGGGCTGTTCTGGGAAGAGAGAGGTCGAGGCCGGAGGTTGGTGGTGCTTTGACGGGTTGTGGGATACTGAGCGACCTCGGGGCTCGCGGCGGCCCCACGTGCGGCCATTGTACTTCTGGGGCTGAGCCCCTGCATGGAGCGGCCGCTATGGGTTGTGGTCCGGGCACAGAGATGGAGCCGCAGCGGGGCCGGCAGATCTGGGGCATGGCGTACGGATACTCCAGGCTGGTGCTACAGGTGCCTGCCCTGGGGGTGAGGAGGTTCAGGGCTGGAGGGGATCAGCGTTCTCCAACTCACACTGCCAGCCCGGGCTTTTGGAGATGCTCCGGGCTCCCAGTTCCACGCCGCCCGAGGCTACCGGCGTGTGTAGCCAGGTGGAGCAGCTTGTGGTGGGGGTGATCGGAGCTGTCGGCGCGTCCCCCGCGCTAGACGTACTACTCCCATCCCCCACACCCCTCATCAACAACCCTGTCCCAGGGACCAGCAACAACTACTCCTGGCCTATCGATAGAATTCCTACACCCTCCTGCCACCCCCACCACACAACCTCCCCCCTCCTCCTCCTCCACAACCCCACCCCTCCACCACTCCTCCTTTCTCCTCGTCGAGTAACAAACAGAGTTCTTTGAGATCCAGGTGTTCTCCCGGACCACCTCGTCTGCCGCACTCCAGCTCCTTGAGCTTCTGACAGGTACAACGTACCCTCCTTCCTCATGATGGAGGCACTGTAGCGCCCCAGTCGCTGGCACTCCCTGGACACGCCGTTCCCTTCTGAGGTCGTCATCCAGGAAGCAACACAGGTCCCTTCAGCTCCCGGTTGTCCTCGCTGTGTTTCTGGTTGATGTCCTGAGGGAGAGGAGAGGGGATGAGAGGAGTGGAGTGGAGAAAGAGAGTGAGAAGTGTTCCTTAGTGCTTTTATATTCATTCACCTTTATCTAGGTCCTACCGAGGTAGAATCTCTTATTCGAGGAACCTCGCTTTAATATCATGTCAATCAAAGACAGAGTCAAATAAAAATGAAATCCAGCTGCTCATAAACCTCTGCATTACATAAATATGGATGTGAACATTTGGATTAGAGTGGTAGAGGGCAAATAGTCCGTGAGTGAGCTGCNCTCTCTCTCTCTCTCTCTCTCTCTCCATCCAAGTGTCTCCATCAAATGATGCGGGGTGATGGGTATGCTTTGGTACCCAGCGCCATCTACAGATCAAACGCCATGGGCTACAGCATTTCGTCATCTTTATTATAGGCCTACAATAAATTCAGGACTTCATTTCCCATGATCCTCGTGTGCGTGCTTGTATCCTAMRTCATGGACACGAGGGCCAGAATATGTAGTAACACGTCATTCTACTGAAGTAGAGGAATACCGGCCGGGAGTTGMCCCCACAGATTCTTCGCTCTCTCRTTCTGTTTGCGCATCGGTATTTATCACCTAAATGCTGATCCGATTTATTACAGTCTAATATTTATTTACCTTCGTCTGGATTTCCAACCGGATCTGTATAAAAGGTATGGTTCTCCGTCTGATCTGCCTGCATCAATTTGATGAAAAGTGTCTAGCTAGGCCATTCTGTTTGCGTTTCCTTGGTTCGTCCAGGAAAAAAGCCGACTAAAAACTGGGTTAGTCCGTTAGCAAGGCTAGCCTAGTTAACATCTGTATCGTTCATTTAACTTGCATGATCGTGTTTTATTTCAAGTTATCATGATATGTCGATGGCAGATTGACTTTAGAAACACTCCCGGAATTTGATAAAATGCTAACTGACGTTAGCGAACGTTACCTAAGATTTCAATGTTTCTAGCCAACGTCAACTAGAACCTGTCGCTAACTAGCTTGTTGCTGCTACTAGCATCCGCCTCCTTTCAGGAAGGCATCTCTACCAGGGACGAGATCCTAA
>NW_019946729.1:32963-43310 GCF_002910315.2 Salvelinus sp. IW2-2015
AAATGTGATTGTGATACCTGTCTAACCATTTAACTGCTACAACATTGTAGCTAAATGTTGCCAAGATGATCATCATTTGGTTCCTAGTAATGGCCAGTAATAGCTAAGATATGTCAGTATTAGCATAGCTAAAGAGACCGTTTTTAGTCTGTCATGTAAGCACTCAGTTGTGTAATCAATGGATCATGCTACTTCGAGTTAAGGGTCCTGTAGGGCAGCTGTCAATCACCTGGTAGAGTTGTTTGATTGCAGAGGGTTCCCCTGAATGAGAGAGTGGAGAGGTGCGTGTTGCGGTTCATTTTTGTTCATATCTGAATTAGATAGCTGAAGTGAACTATGGTTTGGAACAGACAGTTCTGTCTTGATAAGTGTGTCAGAAGACCATCAAGTGTGGTGGTCTGTTCCATAACATATACATTACATTACAAGGAAACGTCCATAACATTCCATAACTAGGGCCCTGTGTTTTGTGCAATCATGTGACATGCCTGTATTTTTACCAAATTGCGCTTTAATGCTTTCCATTGAACTCAAAATGTCCCCTTTTCTTTTCATGTGAGAGTTCCAATGCCATCATCAGACAATTTTATTACATTTTTTGTGTATTTCTCATTTCTAGATAAGATCAGATATAAAATGTACATGTCACATGATTGTGCAAAACACAGCATATGTCTGGACTTCCAAAGCTATAGAAATCTAAGACATCTGGTTACTGCCGTTCATACCTACCGAGGCATGTAAGCCCAAGTCTCACTCGTCCCTGAAATGTTACGTAGTTGAAATAGTTGTGACCAACATTTACGTAGGATTCAAAATTAGCCCAGGGACTCTTTAGTATCAAAACATGCCAAACAGGTTTTGATGACGAACATCATCGTCATCCATATTCCACATAGGCCTCCACCTATGAACTTGGAACAAAGCCAGGAAAGAGTGAAAAGTGAGAGTAGCTCACCCCGAACTCCAGACTCAAACAGCTCTCGGAGAACTAAGACAGACTACCTGCCCTTAGCTAGAGCTAGTTTACTATCAGACTAACTTCTCTCCATATTTATTTATTTATTTAACCTTTATTTAACCAGACGAGTTTATTAAGAATCTCTTCACTTTCTTTCCCATTGAAGTTGCCATGGCGACATACCAGGGTTTATCCAACAGAATGAGGATCGGGACGGCGTGCGTTTTAGCTGGAACCTGTGGCCCTCGAGCAGGCTGGAAGCTACCCGGCTGGTAGTGCCTGTCTCCTGCCTCTTCACCCCACTCAAGGAGAGGCCAGACCTGCCACCGGTGCAGTACGAACCGGTCCTCTGTAGCAGGGCCAACTGCAAGGCCGTACTAAACCCGCTATGGTGAGTATTTGAGTAGTGGCGGTGAATGTTGTTGTTTTAGGCGAGTGAGTGTTTTTAATGGTTGCTTGTTGACGTTTTACAAGCCTTAGCTAAAAGCTAAGCTATGTCCAAGACTTACATGGCATCTCTTTGTTTTCATCTAAGCATTTTATTCTTCTGAGAACTTACGTCTCGGGTGAAGGGAAGAGTAGGAGAAGAAAGGATCACCAACTAAGTATTGAATATCTTTAGGAACGCTTAGGTGTAGCTATATCACTCAGGGACAGGTGTGGGATCAACCCTATCCACACCTTAACAACCAATGTACATCTGCTCTAGAAGCGCTAACAGCCTCAGGCTAGGTGACAGGTCTGTTTGACTGCTACTGTACACTGTATCCAAGTAGCTCTGTCTTTTCCCCCCTTTTGTAGCCAAGTTGACTACAGAGCCAAAATATGGGCGTGCAACTTCTGCTTCCAAAGAAACCCAGTGAGTACACCACAATGGAGTAAACTGAGCTGTAGGACCAAACACCATTCCACCATAGAATACCGGGTGCATAATGTACCATTAGACCTATAATAAGAGCCATATCTGTAGGGGCCTACCTACATTCCTGTGTTTATACTAGTCATATTCCACAAAGGAACACAGCTGGTGGTAATAGGAATATCTTTAAAGTGGCCCATCTACATTCCTTTAGCAGGTGAAGCTGCTAGCTAACCACTTTCTTCTTCTCGTTCTCTCCTTCACAGTTCCCCCGTCATACGCCGGCATATCGGACGTAAACCAGCCGGCTGAGCCATGCCACAGTTCTCAACCATTGAGTACATCGTGCAGGTAAACGCGTAAGTTCTACATAGAGATCTCTGAACTTTGCACATAGACACTATGTCTGTACACGCGCCTGGCTTGAGTTGTACGTCTCAACCCACAAAATTGCTTCATCAAATATGAATGTTTCTTTAATCCTCAAGTTGAGTTACCAGCCACAAAGAATGTACTGGAAAATGTACACACCACATGACATTACCATCACTTTATTAGTTCATCATTTCTTTAGACAGTCTTTGCTGTTTATTGTAATGGACGTTGTCAATTTACAAAGTGACACGGGTTACAAAAGTCACTTGACCACAAAGTGTATCACATGTCATGTGACACCATCCCAACATGGAAGAACCAAAACACTGCAACATAGAAAAACCATGTCAACTCAAAACTAAAGACCCAGCACTTTGTTTCTGTAAAATACCTCTCCAATCCCGTCTCTGCCACCAATGTAGCGCGGCCCCCACCCCGCTCATCTTCCTCTACGTGGTGGACACGTGTCTGGAGGAGGAGGACTGCAGGCCCTGAAGGAGTCCCTGCCAGATCCTGTCCGGTTTTTTTTCCCTTTTTTTTTGGGGCTGGGGCCCCACCAACGCCCCTGCGTAGGCCTCAATCTCTCTTCTTGTTCCACAATACCATCGTTGAAAGTCCATGAGAACTCATAGCTCTCTTTCTCTCTTTCAGGAGATGCTAGGCCTGACGAACGCAGCGGTATCTGGGCCTCAGGGTCGTCCCGTGGCCCCTCAGGATCCAGCCGCCACCTGTAGGTTCCTGCAGCCGGTCCATAAGGTAGACATGAACCTGACAGACCTGTTGGGCGAGCTGCAGAGAGATCCCTGGCCTGTACCACAGGGGAAGAGACCACTGCGCTCTACTGGAATAGCACTGTCCATCGCCGTGGGCCTGCTGGAGGTAGTAACAGTTACATAAGCGTGCATACACACACACACACACACACACTTACACAAACACACAGTCCTATGTACACATTTTGTGCGGTGTACAAATAACCTGGTTCTATGAGGTCAACGTAGACAAATGACCTTCAACACTCAACTGAACCTTACCCTCTCTGACATGTCACAGGTTTCAACTAACCTTTCACACACTTCCTCTCTCTCTCACACACACACACTGGCATTATCTCTTCAGTTAGGTCTGCCAATAGTACCACTCGTACTTTCTTAGGTCAAAGGTCAGCTTCTTTCTTTTTGCCTTATTGCTGTCTCTGTCTGTCCACTATCCTCTCTTCGTCTCTCTGGTAACACAACTAACATGCTGTAGGTGTTAGAACAGCTATGTTCCCTGCCGTCCTGTCCTCTGGTGCTGATGTCTACTGATAATGGAAAGATTAGAGAAAAACAGTCTGACTTCATCCATTCTGACGGTTCTAACCATGAACTTCCCCTTAAGGTGCTTTCGGGAAACCGGCCTCTGGTCTGTATGGTAACGTAATAGGAATGAGTTTCTTGAAGGGATATCGGTAGTTCGGGGACTCCTTACCGTGACTGAGGGAGCATTTGCATACAATTCACAGTCAAATCACTTGGATGTCACTGTAATGGGGAAATGAATTAGTGAAGAGTAATTAACTCATGCTTAGCGTATGTTTTCCTTCATGTAATACACAGTAATCCAGTGTTCTGTTTGGGACGGGTTGGTGGTCACTAGAAATGATAGTGAATGTTCTGGATTGTACATCGTGATGCCAGACTGGAGGACAGACAGGACACTGATTGTTAATTATTCTGTGACACTGTGATTCTGTGGCGGCTGATGTTGTGACTTCCCACAAGCCTCTCAGCGGGTGTTTACAGAACATTGGTGCTGTGAGATTAGAATGTAGGGGTTACAGAAAGACGACACATTTCCTCTGCTTCTGTTCTGGAGGTGTCTCCCTGTTCCAACTTATAAAACCCACGTGATTTAGATTGCTGTTATCAACGATTGCTGTCGTTATTGCACCTGGAAATTCTCAATACATTCAGTTTATCATAACTACAGTTAAATCAGACTACAATAACCTATGGCAGCTTCTGTGTTGGCAGTCACATCTCAGTCAGAAATACCATATTTATGGTTGAATTAATCAAATAAGTAATCAAATCTTGATCATACTGACCATAGCCACCATCTTTCCACCCCCAGGGTACGTTTCCCAACACAGGGCCGTGTGATGATGTTCATGGGCGGACCCCCCCACCAGGGCCCCGGTATGGTGGGTGGGAGACGAACTCAAGACCCCATCCGCTCCTGGCATGACATCACCAAGGACAACGCACGGCATCTGAAGAAAGCCACCAAGGTCAGTCCAAGAATACAGAATGGATAGCGTAGAATGGATAGCGTAGAATGGATAGCGTGAATGGACGTTTTACTGTGAAACAGAACTTGTATGTGGGTTGTTATATCTTGTAAAAGTGGTTGTTTTGTAGCTGTTTGCCCTTAGTGGGCTAGTTTTTAGAGTTTAAGCTGGAATCCTTAATTGGTGGAACTGCCACGTCCGTTTGCGATATTACAACAGAAGTTACTGAAAACAACAAATGTATTTTTCTCCTCGGACATCATTGCACGCACGATAGAACACAATATGTGGTGCAATTCACAGGAGTTGGTGGCACCTTAATTGGGGAGGACGGGCTCGTGGTAATGGCTGGAACGTTATAGGTAGAATGGTATCAATACATCAACAAATGGTTTCCATGTGTTTGATGCCATTCCTTCTCTCCATTCCAGCATTATTATGAGCCGTCCTCCCCTTGCAGCCTCCACTGGTGCAATTTTGTTTTACCATGCTGCGCGACACTCCTTAGCTCGGCAACAAAAACAATAAGAATGGTGTGTGGGCGGCTAGTGGCGCTGTTTCCCTCTACTGCGGATTCCATCTTTAAGACTACGCTAGTTTTTAGAGCTAAGATGGATGAAACAACTAACGATTTTTGTCTTATATAGTTTAGCTTAATTATGTTCTTTCACTCACGTCAAGCTCTCACGATGTGTCAAATATTTCGCTCAAGTTTGCGCTCTCTTCTCTCTCCGTACCTCTTCTGTTGAGGTATGTTCATGGACACCGATGCTCCAAAGAGTTCTCAAGGTGCTACACAGCACTGTTTGTATTAGTTGCAAACTGTTCCCTTGTTTTATTCAGTACTACGAAGCCTTGGCGAACGTGTGGCAGTGAACGGCCACAGTATTGACATCTACGCCTGTGCCTTGGATCAGACCGGACTTCTAGAGTGAAATGTTTATCCAACCTCACTGGGTTAGTACCAGTCTCAGACATATATATATATATATATATATATATATAATATGCTGCATTTACACAGGCAGCCCATTTCTGATATTTCTTGGCAACGATTGGTATTTTGATCAATCACCTGAGATCTTTTCACATCAGATTTTTCAGATCTGATTGGTCAAAGGGATCAGAATGGGCTGCCTGTCTAAACGCAGCCATAGCGCGCCATAATTACCTAAGGACTATCTACTACGGCCTCCTTAGTCTACTATACATCCCTATCTACCTACGACTGACCTATTGAGAACTCTACTGAAGCTTTCATTTTACCTGAAGAAGAAAACACATTGTACAATTCCCTACACTCGATTGAAAGACTTTTCCAGAGACTTCATCCTCACTAGCTCAAATTGACTTTCGTTTGTATTTATATTCAATTTATTCAGCTTCACTTACGGAATTATGCAACTGAATATTCATGTTTCCCCCCCCCCCCGGTTGCCTCCTCTCAGAGGTCACATAGCGATGGGCGACTCCTTCAACACCTCTCTGTTCAAGCAGACCTTCCAGAGGGTCTTCAGTAAGGACTACAACGGAGAGTTCCGCATGGCCTTCGGAGGCACGCTGGAAGTCAAGACGTCCAGGGAGCTGAAGGTATCGGGGGCCATCGGGCCCTGTGTCTCCCTCAGCGCYAAGGGACCGTGTATATCAGAGAACGTGAGTCTTTCAGGTCCATACAGAATCCAAATAGGGTTAAAAAAAAATATCCAGAAACGGTCCCAAAATYCCCGGCTTTTCCAGAATTTCAGGAATGTTTTGCGGAATTGTTCAACCTTCTATTCTAATAGCATTTTCCCCTCTGGAAGTGAATTGGGAAGATGTTTTCCATTGACTTCAATGGCCCTTTGTCTCTGTTACAGGAGGTAGGTGTTGGAGGAACAACMCAGTGGAAAATCTGCAGTCTCAGTCCCTCCACTACGTTGGCCTTGTAYTTCGAGGTCGTCAATCAGGTAAACACACTCCCTTTGATCAAACACATCTCACTTGTTCCTCATTTCATCCTTACTCAAAGTAGTCATTGATTTGGGTCGACCAAACCAATGTAATGTGACAATTCATCATTCTCACCTCAGTGATTACTTAGGACATGGTATTTAGTATTCAAACAGGATGTTTAGCAATATTAAATGTACTCCTATCCTAAYTATTGTAGTTATATTTTCTCTGTGCAGCACAACGCCCCAATCCCKCAGGGTGGTAGAGGAGCGGTCCAGTTTGTCACCCAGTACCAACACTCCAACACCCAGAGGAGGATCAGGGTTACCACCGTCGCCAGGAAGTAAGTCTTCTCTCTCGCTTTGAAACAGTAAACAGGAAGTGGGTTTGCAGAACTGCTCCATCGTTCTTGACGGAAGTGTGACTGAGCTGACAGCCCTTACATATATGCAAGAGTCTGCATTTTGTACACGTCGCATTTCTCACAATGTCCTTAAGCAGTGAGTTACCACAAAGTCAATATTGACYGTACAAATGAGGATGTTGACATTCGCCCTATCCTGTTAAATGACTGGAAGTKGACGTGCAGCCTACATTTGTGCTTACGCACRCRTGCGTCAGTCKCGCCCYGCMCCTAACCTGTCYACTCCCTCTTTCTCCCTCCATCCAGTTGGGCCGACGCCCAGTCCCAGATCCAGCACATCGAGTCGTCCTTCGACCAGGAGGCGTCGGCGGTCATCATGGCCAGGCTGGGCGTGTTCAGGGCCGAGTCGGAAGAGGGGCCGGACGTCCTGCGCTGGCTGGACAGACAGCTCATTCGCCTGGTGAGTGACAGCTAGGCTGACCAATGTGTGACAGGCTTTGTAATGTCATTGGGCATTGGTCCCACCTTGGCTATTCCAAGAGTAGCCTGTTGTTCTTCACATAGCTGAATGTTTGTAGGAGTTGTGGGTGATTGTGGATAGAAGAATCCTTTGTATTCTTGTGTCTCCTTGTTCTTATTCATTGTTATTGTACATAAAAACTGGTTATCAGTTTACGTTTTAGTTTTGAAGAATGAATGAATTGAACATGTATTACCTGTCCCCAGGAGTAGAGGTTGTTGTGTGTCTGGGAGGGTTGACCTTGGACAGGAGGAAGCGGCCTGGACCCTCCGTGCTCTGTGTCGATGTACCGGGGCATGGGGAAGCGGTCTGCAGGATCTCCTGGGCGTCATCCACGGGTGCTACCAGTAGATGCTGAAGTTCTCGTACTCCGGCTGCTCCGGGTAACCCGCCTTACGCCACTGGCGAGGTCTGGTGGAGAGATAGAGATACAACAGGGTTATAGACATGGTAGGATGGTGTGTTTGTGTTAGTTGTATAGACCAGTGTTAGTCATGGTAGGATGTTGTGTGTTGGTGTTAGTTGTATAGACCAGGGCTATTGTCATGGTAGGATGTTGTGTGTTGGTGTTAGTTGTTTAGACCAGGGCTATTGTCATGGTAGGATGTGTGTGTTGGTGTTAGTTGTATAGACCAGGGTTATAGTCATGGTAGGATGTTGTGTGTTGTGTTTAGTTGTATAGACCAGGATTAGTCATGGTAGGATGTTGTGTGTTGGTGTTAGTTGTATAGACCAGGATTAGTCATGGTAGGATGTTGTGTGTTGTGTTAGTTGTATAGACCAGGATTAGTCATGGTAGGATGTTGTGTGTTGGTGTTAGTTGTATAGACCAGGATTAGTCATGGTAGGATGTTGTTGTGTTGGTGTTAGTTGTGCAGCTAATCTCTATTTGTCGTTTTGTGAGAAAAATCTCTAACATGTTAGTAGAATAGAAAATGATAGGACATAGTGAATGATAGGACATAGTGAATGATAGGACATAGTGAATGACAGGACATAGTGAATGACAGGACATAGTGAATCTACTAAATATGTCTCCCATTTTCTTCACACCCATCCCATCATGCAGGTACACACACACACGACGTCTTGTTTCTTGTTGTAATATTGATAGTGATTTACATTGTTGTTTATGCTCTACATGATGATGTCAGCTTGAGATGCGAGGAAATAATAAATATAATAATAATATTTATTCAGCACGGTAGTGGTGTTGCAGCTACTATAACTGGCATTAGACACCAGCGCTGCTCTGTTACAGTGTGACCTCTCACCTCTCCGTGGTAGATGACCAGCTGGAAGAAGGTGTCCATCAGGAGGATCCGGTCTGGAGAAATACTTCCACTGTCCAGGAGAACAGGCTGTAAGAACAGACAGACACAACAGGATAAGTCTCACATCCATTTTTTTACAGAGAAAGGTAGTGTGGAACACATTGAGCATGTGAATATTTGACCAAACTAATTTGCCCTTAGGGAAATGTGACCTAATTATCTAATATATAGACTGGTTTTATAACAGAGTAGATTGGAAAACAAATATTAAGAAAGTTGATTAGAATTAAATTCAATATTTAATAATTGATTGGTCGCGTACACATTTTGCAGATGTTATTGCGTGCAGCGAAATGCTTATGTTTCTAGCTCAACAGTGCAGTAATACCTTAAAATACACACACACACAATACACACAAATGCTGAAAATTAAAATTAAGAAATTAAAAAGATTACATATATTTTTTTTAAATACTGCAAAGTTTTCTAGGAGCTAGAACTGGTCGACCATGTCTTTCGGCCCATCTAGTACACTATATAGACAGAGAGTGTGTCAATAGTGTGTCCATAGTATTTGGTAGGAGTCTGACCTCTGGTGGCCGTGAACGAGTAGGAGTACAGGATGGGCTGGTCATGATGAGAGACTGGGTCAGGTCCTGGCGGACAAAGTTGTGTCTGTAGTAGGACACTCATCTGGGTGTTGTTGAACACCTGCAGGACGGCGACCGGCGCAGGTGGAACATAAACTAGAGGGAGGACAGAGACATTATTCTAACGATTATAATGAAATATGCTTTTAATTTTTTATTATCGAAAATATTTTTGGGGATATTGGGATATTGCTTCTAGCATCATCAAATGTTCCGGTACATATCCCACTGAGGTCAACTAAACTAAGTGGAAGTTATGAGTATCTGTGCAATGGGAATATTTAAGATGAATAAAGTTAACGTTCAGTTTATAGTGATTACACCAATGTTTAGAATATTTATAATATTTTCCATTTCTGTAATAAACATGATTTTTCAGTGTTCTGTTTGTGACACTCGGGTTGACGGCCACTAGACACAGTGCTGTGTGTTATGGATTAAACTCCTGTCTGTTGACAGTGATTGACTCCAGACTGGAGGTACAAGGACACACTATTGTATGATTCTGTAGCAACTGACAAAGTCATGCCGTTTGTTTCAACGTCATACAAGCCTCTGGCTGGTGTTAAAAGGCAAACCAATTACCGTTTCTCTGCTTCTGTGCTGGGTGGTGTTGGATACAGCCGTTGACTAGTTTTCATGTACACATATATCCCATTTGACATAATATCTTATTTGTTGTTAAAGTTAGAGGTAAGCATGTATATACTCAAATAATCATTCAGATATCGACGAGCTAGTTAAATCTATTCCAGTTCTACTCCATTAGAAGGACTTGTATTGAAGGGCTCTTATTGAACAGCTCATGTAGTTCCAGAGTGTACCACAGGCGTCAGAGTGTACCACTACCTGTGGGTAGAGTGAGAGGGACTCCGAGGCTTGAAGGAGGTGGGGTCATCTTTGTTGAACTGACCGAACTTCTGACACTGTAACCAAGAGACAAGACAAACGTCAGCGTCTTGAACTAAAGGAATCAACACATACCTTAGGACTTCAGTTAAGTGGTGTTACTTTAGTTTAGGTAAACCACACAACTTCCGAAACGTCATAGAGGGATTTAAACTGTCAATGAATTAGTATTCACGTCATACTGCTTCACATTCCAGACAACTCCTTTCTACATTCTTACTACATTGATAG
>NW_019946730.1:0-1165 GCF_002910315.2 Salvelinus sp. IW2-2015
CTGGTAAACACATGTGGATCTGGTGAACAGTTATCACTTGTTGACCAACTACAGGAATACTGACCTCAGAGTCTCTAGTTTACAGTGGGGATTCCTCAGTCCAGCAGAGAGCAGCTTCACTACTGAATCCTTCAGGTCATTGTTACTCAGGTCCAGCTCTCTCAGGTGTGAGGGGTTTGACCTCAGAGCTGAGACCAGAGAAGCACAGCCTTCCTCTGTGACTAGACAGCCTGACAGCCTGCAAAGAGTCAAATCATATTAAAATCACACTGTTATTCTTTGGTGGTGAAAATAGTGGCAATATATTTTTTCAACATATTCAGATATATCAGTGTCCTGAAACCTGCCATGTCTATTCATAAATGAATGTTTCATTATTAGAAATGACAAATTATCAAATATTGCCTGCAGAGAGAAGCATGTATAGAACAAATATTAGAGTAGACTGACCAGACAAGTTTAAAAAGCAGTATCAGTCAAAAGACAGACAGTAAGGTATCAGATTTAGATTGTATTGAGTATACTGTCCACACCATATCTATTTTGACAGTGAAGCTAACATTTTAAATGTGTCTCTGTACTCCAGCATTTTGGATTTGAGATCAAATGTTTCATATGAGGTGACAGTATATAATGTCACCTTTCATTTGAGGGTATTTTAATACACATGTTTCACAATTTAAAAAAATAAAAGCCCTTTATGTATCTAGTCCCCCCATTTGAAGAAGTCATAAGTATTCTGACCAATTCACTTATAGTGTATTAAAGTAGTCAAAAGTATAGTATTTGGTCCCATATTACTTGAACGCAATGACTTCACCAAGCCTGATGATGCCATGATTGAGAAAGATCATGAATGAATCATGAATAATAATGAGTGAGAAAATTACAGAGGCTACAACAAAACATGCTACTCTCTCACCATTACCAATAACAGAGGCTACAACAAAACATGCTAACCTTTCAACATTACCAATAATAGAGGCTACAACAAAACATGCTAACCTCTCACCATTACCAATAACAGAGACTACAACAAAACATGCTAACCTCTCACCATTACCAATAACAGAGGCTAAAACAAAACATGCTAACCTCTCACCATTACCAATAACAGAGGATACAACAAAACATGCTAACCTCTCACCATTACCAATAACAGAGG
>NW_019946730.1:7490-9435 GCF_002910315.2 Salvelinus sp. IW2-2015
GGCACCAAACCAAAAACAAATAACTAAACCTCTGTTCACCATTACACTGACAAACTACAAAAACATGAACCGATCTACATTACAACAAAATACAACAACACATGCTACACTCCACCATTACACACAATAACAGAGAGCTACAACAAAAACATACTCACCATTAACAATAACGAGGCTACAACAAAACATGCTAACCTTTACCAATACACATAAACAGAGGACTACAACAAAACATGCTAACCTCTCACCATTACCAATAACAGAGGCTACAACAAAACATCTAACCTCTCACCATTACCAATAACAGAGGATACAACAAAACTGCTAACCTCACCATTACCAATAACAGAGGCTACAACAAAACATGCACACTCTCACCATTACCAATACAAAACAGTAATAATATATATCTGCCTCACTCTCAGAGAAATCAGTAGTACTGCTAGGTTTTACACAGTAATAATATATATCTGCCTCACTCTCAGAGAAATCAGAAGTACTGCTAGGTTTTACACAGTAATAATATATATCTGCCTCACTCTCAGAGAAATCAGAAGTACTGCTAGGTTTTACACAGTCAAATGGAACAAAGAACTACATTTTTAATAAAGTACTGTACAAATGATACACTTGTGACATCAAAATTTTAATATTTTTAAATAATAATTCAATACATGTCACGACTTCCGCCGAAGTTGGTGCCTCTCCTTGTTCGGGCGGCGTTCGTCGGTCGTCGTCACCGGCTTTCTAGCTGCCACCGATCCATGTTTCTGTTTTCCATTTGTTATGTCTTGAGTGTACACACCTGGTTCCCATTAAGTTGTTATTATTTCTTTAGAATAGCTGAGTGAGTAGTTAGATGCTTTTTTGCCCTTCCGCATGACTTTCTACACAGAAGATTTCTAGTAATCGTAGAATCACATGGTTTATTCATCTCTTTGTGACCGCCAATAAATTCAGAACAAAGTTGACTACAAATACAAAGTTGCAGATGTCTTTGCATTTGGTTCAAACAAGGGACATATACAATTATTATAAAATGATAGGCCTCTTTCAATCATATTGTAAATGTTCAATGTATTGACTTCTATTTTGCTACTTGTAGGCTACGGTCTAATTTGTCTCAATTTATTTCATGATGTGTACATAGTGTATCCTAACATGTGCGCAATGATCTGCCAAATCTGGGATTAGGTGAATCTTTGTATCTCGATTCGGTCTCATGTAGCAGAATTTGAAATTGTGTTTTTTACATTGGATAAAAGTAAAGACTCGGGGCTAGAAAATTGTATATCATACACAACTGTTGAGGAACAATGGGAAAGTCATTCTGTAATGAAAGATGATAAACTTGTAACCTCACTTTTGAGAAAATGACCGTTGAATAATTTTGGTACCTACTGGAGAGCTCTTCTTTGTCTACAGGGCTTTTACTTTGGCAGATAATGTCATCTAAATATTTTTTTATACTTCTATACTTCATTAGTATAACGATTATTAATAAGCGTGAAAATGAATTCAGTTTTCTCTGGTCGAGAAAAATGTATTTTCCTAGTACATTCATGGTCAAATTCATCAATCAGCAGCAAGCACTCTGCCTTCTTGAGCAAGTGAGGGGCATGTTGAGGTAACTTTGCTAAGCGCGAGGGTTGCGTGATGTCATTTATTGGCGGGAAGATGCACTCGTCTTGTCTATTCTGAGGCTGTTTAGTTCCAATATGAGATATTAAGAAACTTGTTTTGAATGCATGTATACAGGAGTTGAGGTTAGAGCAGCTGACTACTGATTATATGGAGTTCAATACCTGTTATAGTTTCTAATTCTTTGCTCTCCCAAAAGCAACACAGCCCTAATACGAGATACATAGCTAACTAATACGAGATACATAGCTAACTAATACGAGATACATAGCTAACTAATACGAGATACATAGCTAACTAATAC
>NW_019946730.1:9913-25302 GCF_002910315.2 Salvelinus sp. IW2-2015
AAGCTAACTAATACGAGATACAAGCTAACTAATACGAGATACATAGCTAACTAATACGAGATACATAGCTAACTAAAGTAATGCACTAATACGAGATACATAGCTAACTAATACGGGATACATAGCTAACTAATACGAGATACATAGCTAACTAATACGAGATACATAGCTAACTAATACGAGATACATAGCTAACTAATACGAGATACATAGCTAACTAATACGAGATACATAGCTAACTAATACGAGATACAAGCTAACTAAAACGAGATACATAGCTAACTAATACAATACATAGCTAAACAATACGAATACATAGCTAACTAAAGTAATGCACTAATACGAGATACATAGCTAACAATACGGAACAAGCTAACTAATACGAGATACATAGCTAACTAATACGAGATACATAGCTAACTAATACGAGATACATAGCTAACTAATACGAGATACTAGCTACTAATACGAGAACATAGCTAACTAATACGAGATACATAGCTAACTAATACGAGATACATAGCTAACTAATACGAGATACATAGCTAACTAATACGAGATACATAGGCTAACTAATACGAGATAAACATAGCTAAACTAATACGAGATACATAGCTAACTAATACGAGATACATAAAGCTAACTAATACGAGATACATAGCTAACTAATACGAGATACATAGTAACTAATACGAGAATACATAAGCTAACTAATACGAGATACATAGCTAACTAATACGAGATACATAGCTTAACTAATACGAGATACATAGCCTAACTAATACGAGATACATAGCTAACTAAAGTAATGCCCTAATACGAGATACATAGCTAACTAAAGTAATGCCCTAATACTAGATATATAGCTAACTAAAGTAATGCCCTAATACTAGATAAATAGCTGACTAAAGTAATGAGTGACCATTTTAGAAAATCATGGGACATATAGTCTGTGGTTGCATGCTATTTTATGTCAATCATATTGCTGCTTGTAGCCTGTAACTGACACTTTGTGGTCTTATGCTGCCATCTATTGGAAATATGTAGCAATTAAAAGTTATTAATTCACGTACAGACATTGGTGAGGCAGCTGAGCATGAGGTGTATTTTTCTTGTTAATTTCTTAGATCAGTATCAAACCTGCCACATCCCAAGCCAATTGCTGGACTTTCACATAGAGGTTAGTTGTTCACCCAGTTCAAACCATATATTAAAATAAAAACACATGTGGCTTGTTGATCAAGTTTTCTGCCTTGAAATAATAAATATAATAAAATAACTAATAACAAAATAAAAACAGCACAGCGCTGAGACAGGTTTTGATTAACAAAATAATCAAAATGCTATTTCGTGCTATAATGGATTTACTAACATAATATTATTACTCAGTAGTTTAAAATAGTTTCTAAAAGTGTTCTAGCTACCCTACCCTGGAATTAGGGTTAAGGGTTAAGGCTAAAATAGGTCATACGTAGGGTTAGAGTTTCCGTATAGCACTTTGTGACATCTGCTGATGTAAAAAGGGCTTTATAAATACATTTGATTTTTACATTTTTAGTAGACGCTCTTATCCAGAGCGACTTACAGTAGAGTGCATACATTTTATTATATTTTACATACTGAGACAAGGATATCCCTACCGGCCAAACCCCCCCTAACCCGGACGACGCTATGCCAATTGTGCGTCGCCCAACGGACTTCCCGGTTGCGACAGAGCCTGGGCGTGAACCCAGAGACTCTGGTGGCGCAGCTAGCACTGCGATGCAGTGCCCTAGACCACTGCGCCACCCGGGAGGTCATTGATGATTGTTTGGTTTTAAGGGGTTTTAAGACAAAAAACAGGAGCGGTTTATAGCTCTCTTGCTCCTCCCTGTGGCCTTCTGTGGGTCATACTCTGAAGTAGCAACTGAGTCAGATCTACAAATCAATGAGCTAGACCTGTCCATTTGGTTTGCAACTCAGTGAACCTGCACAGCATTCGCTCAATTCGGTGCCTACGAACAAAAGGTTTCGATGTATGTCAAAGTACCCAGCAGCCAATCAGAAGAAAAAAATTGTTAAAAAAAGAAAGAAATCTTAATAAAAAAATATATATTCTGGCTGCCACATCTTGAAAGAGAGGACAGGGTTTTATTTAAGATTTACACCTTTTTCTGAAAATAAATATGGGCTCCCAAGTGGTGCAGCAGTCTAAGGCATCTCAGTGCTAGCGGCATCACTAAAACACAACTGGTTCGATTACAGACTATCACAACCGGCTGTGAGTCCTCCGACTTCAGTGGGTGTAGACCGTCTTTGTAAACAAGAACTTGTTCTTAACTGACTTGCCTAGTGAAATAAAAAATAAAAATGTAAATCCAAGAAAATCACCATGACCAAAAAATGTTTGATGGCTATGCGCTAGCACTGTGGGTCACCACAACGTGTACACAGATGAGCAGTGAGCGTGCTCACAAATTAGCCGTGACCATGTTAATAATAGGTTACCTGAGGTCAGAGTTCACGGTTAATGCCGCAATGTCTCATTGATAACAAAAAAAAAAAAAAAAAAAAGAAGCTGCCATTGTGACGCAGAACAATGGGCTGGGATTAGAACGTTCAGAAGGTGAGTTGGTGCCACGGTGCTCAATATAACTAATAGGATCTGGCAGGGAGAAAAATGACCTGAAATAAGGTCTGTTTTTTTCACGATTAATTCATAACTAGGGACATATGGTAATGTTATGAAACTGGGCTCCATGGTGGATGCAATGAACTAGTTTTTATCAGAACAAAAAGCGTTGTTAAAAATGGAATGTGTCCAGCCTACTTGAGGAGACACAAAAATAATATTAAAAAGTTCGGTCCTTGGACACAGAGGGGTTAAACACTAAAGTCCATCTAGTGAAGAGAGGAGAACCGGACAGAGGTAGCCAGCATCCGTCAACGAGAGAGGGAGAAGCCCTCCACGGATTTAACAGGTGGAAGAAACAACCGGGGAGCTCCATCAGTCCACAAGAAATGCAGGCAGCCGGTGATGATGTAGTGGTAGCTAGGATAACTATGATGCTGCTGGTATATTAGCTAGCTAGCTTACCTAGCTGTACCAAATAGCTAGCAGGGCGTTCGTCTGTCCCTCATCTCGAGGATGATGACGAATCTGGTGAACCACAAAATGAAACAAGGACAGAGAGTGAAAAGGATCTAGCTACACTCATACTGTCCCTAACCGTAAAGAAAAAAGCAAATTGAACAATAAACTTTGGCGTCTCAACACTGTAGCGAATTTCGTTGTTATTCACCAAGATCACCTCAGCCAACTCTGCGTGTATAACTGGACAATATGCTTGGCGCCACACCAAACGTGGACGCGGACAGTTCTGTACGTGGACGCGGACAGTTCTGTACGGGGACGCGGGCAGTTCTGTACGGGGACGCGGGCAGTTCTGTACGGGGACGCGGACAGTTCTGTACGGGGACGCGGACAGTTCCAGAAGGCGGACATGAGCAGTGCAACACAATCAACTAAACCCAGTCTTTACAGCGGGTTACATTAGTAATATTCATTTTTTATTATTATGTAAAACAAACATTCTATGTTTTTTATAACAATATTTTGAGATCTGGGCCCATATCCACAAAGTGTCTCAGAGTAGAAAATTGGTCGTATAAGTGCTGAGAATAAAGACATTTTACACTTATGGGTATAAATTAAAGCTATGCATGAAGTCTCTAGTCCCACCTAGTCAGCAGATATTTAGGACACCTCGTGAGCTGTCCTAAGTAGTTAAGAGTTAACAGCAGGTGTCTTGATAATACTATAGAATAATGCAGAGACTCAGTGGTTCCTGCACCACATGTAATTGCTTTGTAGTAGTTAAAAATAATGTTTTGCTATTTCTATACCATGTATGTCTGGATAGCATTTTGTCTTCATTTTGGCAGATTAACTCATGCTTATTTCTGAAGATTAACTCAGGTTTTCATCCAGCGGATAAGGAGTTGGACCTGTGGCTGAAAGGTGGCTGGTTTGAATCCCGGGCCGGGCACTGGAAAAAACAGGCAGAATTGATCTGACCACTGGAGGGCTGCTGGGTTCACATCCTCAAAACATTCACCTTTCGTTGATCAGAACTCTAGAGGTTCTTCTTCACTGAACCCAAAAATATATATAACTTTTAGTGGTTCCATATATTAAGGAAGTGATAGAAGCCTTTTTGGTTCTATAAGGAACCTTCTTTTCTAAGAGTGTATAATAAACACGTTTTTCTTTTGATTATTTAATTATCTACATCATGTTATTTAAAGTTCTCCCTTTGGACGCAACATCATGTTGTTAAATAAAAAATTATCCTAATTGGGCGTGGCTATAAATTTGGCAATTGAAGGTAACTAGGGCGTAATATGTGTTCGATGGAAATGAACATTGTATGTAACGTCGTAGGCAACATTATTGGCAAGGGACTTGATGCTACTATGCCAAAGATAATTAGAGTTGTTAAACGGGTGTGAAGAGTGTGTTGATATAACGGTTATATTGTCAAAATTCTGCTTGTAAAAACGATTTTTCAACGATTGGTTAAAAAAATATGCATTCCCATTATATTAGGCAATAATTGAGAGATTACCCCCCCAAAAAAACTAATAAAACCCGCTAAAAAAAAAACTAAAAAAAACTAATAATAATTAAGAGTAGGCAAAGTGGTCGTGTCATGTGAAAATTCTATCAAATATCTCACATTGCAACGAGTACAGTCAGGGTGCCGTGGAACCCCTGCAGTACCTCCACAGACCCCGGATTGAGAACCCCTGCAGTACCTCCACAGACCCCGGATTGAGAACCCCTGCAGTACCTCCACAGACCCCGGATTGAGAACCCCTGATTTAGCAGATGCTCTTATCCAGAGAGATTTACAGTAAGTGCATTAATCTTAAAATATCTATTTATTTTGGAAATAAACATAATAAATTCTTCATAAAATTGTCATCTTACCTCTTAGTTTTGGTGTCATGTTCCCCAGAGAGATGCATTTTAGAGGCAGGGCCCCCCTCCTCTCTCTCCCCAGAGAGACTCATTTTAGAGGCAGGGCCCCCCTCCCCTCTCTCCCCAGAGAGACCCATTTTAGAGGACTGACCCTTAAACAGAGATCCAGCATGTTGGTTGTGGTTAACACAGTGACGACTAAACAGAGATCCAGCATGTTGGTTGTGGTTAACACAGTGACACAGTGACAACTAAACAGAGATCCAGCATGTTGGTTGTGGTTAAAACAGTGACAACTAATTATTTAATGTCAATTGTTCTCCTTTATTCATTATCTTTTAAAAAATAAAATATTTACTAACAGACATATCCAAACAGTCAGGTGATTTAATGCAATCACATGAACATATAGTTGTGACATTTCATCTCCACGGTAACTGTCAATAATAATAATAAGTCACTGTTTGTTAAGGTAGTTATAGACAGTACAGCAACAATAATAATAATAATAAGTCACTGTTTGTTAAGGTAGTTATAGACAGTACAGCAACAACAATAATAATAATAATTCACTGTTTGTTAAGGTAGTTCTAGACAGTACAGCAACAGCAACAACAACAATAATAATAATAATAATAATAAGTCACTGTTTGTTAAGGTAGTTATAGACAGTACAGCAACAATAATATGACTTCCTTGTCTACACTACATTTATTAATGTCAGTGATAAGTAAAGTATGGGAAGTGTGGAAGGTTTGACTCACAACACCTGCTGTGTAACAGCTTTTTAGGCTTGCTTGCGTGAGTTTGTGTGGTCTTAATAATTTTTGTTTTTGGGGATCAGTTTAATGCTTATTTTGGCGGTACATGCCAAATTCTAATCACGCCATGCCTTCACTATAGTCAAAACATGGCACAGTATGCGTGTCCATGCAGGCAGTGGGTTCATTTTGTTTCCTGGTGTTGGCACAGTAATAGTACTTGTTTCTCGGGTGATGATTCTACCAGCAAAAGACTACACGCTTTCAATATTGAAATTTAGTTTTGTTAAAGGATATCGAAGGATATCAATTGTGTCTTTGTATTGAAACTAGCTAAGCATTTCACATTTTGGTTTATTTTTAGCTAAGCGACCATTTCTCTGTATGTGATTTGTTTGTCTACTTAATGCAATCTATCTATCTATCTGTCTGTGTGTTGTGTGTGTGGATGTGTGTGTGTGGTGTGTGGGTGTGTGCTGTGTTGCTGTGCTGTGTGTGTGGTGTGGTGTGTGTGTGTGTCGTGCTGTGTGATGTTGTGTGTGTGTGTGTGTGTGTGTGTCGTTGTGGTCTGTGTGTGAGTGTGTAGTGGTGTTTGTGTTGTGTGTGTGTGGTCTGAGTGTGTGATGTGTGTGTGTGTCTGAGTGTGGTGTGTGTGTGGTGTGTGTTGAGTGTGGTGATGTGTGTGTGTGTGTGTGTGATGTGTGTGTGTGTGGTGTGTGTGTGTGTGTGTGTGTGATGTGTGTGTTGTGTGTGTGTGGTGTGTGTGTGTGTGTGTAGTGTGTGTGTGTCTGAGTGTGGTGTCTGAGTGTGTGTCTTCACCAATTTAGTATTTTGTTTTTACCGCTTTGTCTTCCGTCTTTTCCACCTCTCTGGAGTGAAGAGAACTTGAGAAACAAAATCTAAAACTCCATAAGGACTTCCTGCAGGCCAGTCCTTTCAGAACAACCCCCAGCCCTCCCCGCCACCATTCCTAGGAATTTTGTTTGGGGCTGTTGCAGAAGCGCTCTGGAATTGAGATGAGATGTGCGTTTTGAGCGGGCAGCTGGTCCGGCGATATGAATTGCGTTTTCCTGCGCTAGAATAAAGGTCAGACCCACCGTCTTGCATAGGGTGCAACGATTGGCCTATATTGAACGGTGCTATTAAGTCATTTTACAAAGCCAATGGCATAAGCGGTGGAAGGAGGAGAGAGGGAAGGAGAGGACTAAAAAGTGAAAAAAGAAAGGGCAACAAACGTCGGATATAGAAAGTCATTGTTTCTATTTCTACATTAGCCAAGCGCAGTATAAATTCACTCATTGTTCTCATCTACCCAGGCTGGGGGCAAAGGGCTGAGAATGGTGGCGGATGGGATGGGAGTGATTGCTGGATGGAGTGGTGCTGTTCTGAGTGGAACGTGCAGATGAATATACCCTGTTTCTAACCTCAGAGTCGTACTTCACCCTGCTGCTTAGACTTGATCTTTAAGCAGGCTATGAAAGTGACCTTTCTCAATTGCTCTCAAACAGCTCATATGAAGTCAAATGATGTGGACCCGGATTCTTAAAATGTGTTTGATCCAAGGGTGTTTCAACAAGAAGAAATATGGACTCCATCTCACTTGAGCTAAACTTTCTTAGAAAGTAAATCAGTATCCCAGATACAGAATGTTTGTTTCCAGTAAGACATGAAGAGGTCATTTGTTTCCTTAAAAAAAGAACTGAGCTCTTTTTTTTGTTCTTGTTAATTAGAACCACCACGCATATATCAGGTCCCTGGTGACGTCTGATTGCATTGTATCCCTGTTGTGGCTGGAGAATTAGCAATTGGGGGGCCACACACCACTTACAGCATGCACACACGACCCGTCACCACACACATCAGGTGTGTTGTCCCTACAGTTCCTCAGCCATTGAGTTTCCCAAGGTTTTAAGGTGAAAGCAATTAAAACAAAGGCATAGTGTTAATCATGGGGTTATATGATGCTGCCCTTTTCTGAGTCACTACAGTGACAATATCTTAAATTTTTTTGAGAAACCTCAGTCATTATGTCTCTGACAGGCCGTAAGGCAGAGTTTCCTATTGATCGGGTGGTGAATTGATTCCCATTACAGACCAGGCTGGGTCAATGAGTTTCTATTATAGAAATCAAATCTCTCTCTCTCTCTCGTCATTATCTTCTCCGTTCTCTCTCTCTCAATTCTCTTGTCTCTCTCTCTCGTCGTCTCTCCGGTGGCATGCTGGGTGTTTTAGCGAGTCTGAGTGTCTTGGTGTGGAAAGCATCTTATCCCTAATACTTTCCTTGTCTTCTTTTCTTTACATGTTATTTTCTATGGTGGAGGGTTAATGCAATATTTGTCTTTGGCGGTATTCAAAGTTTTTTTTTTCTAAAGTTAGGGATGAGGACTAGAGTAACTTTCCTGGGGGTTTGGACGGTGTAGTGGTGCGTCATTGGCTTTCTTCAGCCTATAGCGCTGGAGAGACGCTGTTCCTTACAGCATTTTGATTCAGGTGTGTTCTGAGAACGGAAGTTAGGTGGAGTGAGGTTCTGGCTCGCGGTCGGTGAACAGGTGGAGGAGTTCAGTGGTTTCCTAGCACCTACATAGTAATCTCAGCTTTGTAGTAGTTAAATAATGTTTTGCTATTTCTATACCATGTATGTCTGGATAGCATTTGTGTCTTCATTTTGGCAGATTAATCATGCTTATTCTGAAGATTAACTCAGGTTTTATCCAGCGGATAGGAGTTGGACCTGTGGCTGAAAGGTGGCTGGTTTGATCCCGGGCCGGGCACTGGAAAAACAGGCAGAATTGATCTGACCACTGGAGGGCTGCTGGGTTCACATCCTCAAACATTCACCTTTCGTTGATCAGAACCTAGAGGTTCTTCTTCACTGAACCCAAAAATATATATAACTTTTAGTGGTTCCATATATTAAGAAGTGATAGAAGCCTTTTTGGTTTATAGGAACCTTCTTTTCTAAGAGTGTATAATAAACACGTTTTCTTTTGATTATTTAATTCTACATCATGTTATTTAAAGTTCTCCTTTGGACGCAAAATCATGTTGTTAAATAAAAAATTATCCTAATTGGCGTGGCTATAAATTTGGCATTGAAGGTAACTAGGGCGTAATATGTGTTCGATGGAAATGAACATTGTATGTAACGTCGTAGGCAACATTATTGGCAAGGGACTTGATGCTACTATGCCAAGATATTAGAGTTGTTAAACGGGTGTGAAGAGTGTGTTGATATAACACGGTTATATTGTCAAAATTCTGTTTGTAAAAACGATTTTTCAACGATTGGTTAAAAAATATGCATTCCATTATATTAGGCAATAATTGAGAGATTACCCCCCAAAAAAACTAATAACCCCGCTAAAAAAAAAACTAAAAAAAACTAATAATAATTAAGAGTAGGCAAGTGGTCGTGTCATGTGAAAATTCTATCAAATATCTCACATTGCAACGAGTACGTCAGGGTGCCGTGGAACCCCTGCAGTACCTCTACGACCCCGGATTGAGAACCCTGTTCAGCAGAGTATCTGTAGTCTGCGAAAAGACCGGTTTGCCCTGAACCGGATATTCGCACTCTGCAGTAATTGCATCAAATTAGGAAAGAGCTTGAGTCGGTTTTTGGTAAGTTTGCTAGCGGGTTTCCTGTGCAATGACCTGTCAGCAGGGTTCAGGCAGATGCCGTTTAAACACAGCTTGTTCGGGATTTCGAGAAGGAGGTCGAAGTTGTTTATGTGTCAGTATATTGGTATAAATCCCGAGAGTTTAACACGGTAGAGTGATAATTAGCTATTATAATAGATATGACATTTTATATTATTGTGAGTACACATTGAGATAATGTCTGTGTGCTAACTATTGCTCGTGTATGTTTTGTTAGACAATGTTATGTTGGCTGGTTGTCTATGTGAAAATGGTAGGGAGGATTGTGTGTTTTGGGAGAGCAGCGAAGAGAGCTCTTCGCGTTGCCTCTCACTCAAAGCCGCCGAAGACTAACAGGTGAATGTGAGAGCAGGGCAGCGCAATCGGCGGATAAATCCCTCGAGTGCTAAGATGAGACGGCGATGTGTTTAGAGGAGCATTGACACTGATGAAAAGACGGTGAGATAAGTGCAGATACTGTGTAGGGTGGTGGTTGTGGTTACAGCATAGGTGAACTGGAGGTAGAATAGAGAGAGGCTAGCGATGAGTGTGTGTATGGGTTAGTAGAGCATAGCGAGGTGCTCGAGTGGTCATATGTACACGGAGGAATAGCAGGCATGTGTGTGGTTGGTAGGTTTAAGAAGAGCTGTGGGCTTAGATTATGCAATAGATGATTTGTGTGTGTAATTGATTAGATCTAGGCTGGGTCTATTGATTCTCATATGATGCTTTATTAAAGAGAATATGGTAGTGTGTGTCTAGACCTGAGAGAATTGTGGAGACATACAAGTCAGTTATGTGACTTATGGTAGGCGTTGTGACTAATGGACAGGGTATAGTTGTGAGGATTTCATTATATGCCAAGGTGATATGGATGTGCAGAGTGTGTATATATAAGTCACTGATGTGAGTATGTGAATGGGTAGTTGAGATCTAGTAAGATTATGGATGGTGGGGTAGCTGAGAGTTAGCGACCAAGTTCATGCTATGGAGGGTGTGGTAGATCACGAATATTGAATTAAGATACTTAGGGGTCTGGTCCTGATTATGAGATTAGGTAGTGTGATGGGATACGGCTAGATATGCGCTGAACAACAAAATAATATGGTGTCACTGTTTGTTAAGCCGAGTTATAGCTCTATATGGAGAGGAGTGTGTAGCATAGATGATAGCAACAGCAACACAACAATAATAATAATAAACTTAAGTGGATTTAGTAAGGTTTATTCTTGTGGTATGAGAGATGTATAGTTTGTTAGTGGGGAAGTATGATGTAAGATATTGACAGTGTGGGGGGAGCAAATGGAGGAGGGTGTCAAGGAGTGAAAATAGGAAAAAAATTGGAGGGAATAATAGGTGCTGTGTTGTTAGGTTAGGTGCAATCCATATGGAGACTAGTGTTATAGCTGTGCGACTTACGTAGCGCTCGAACGTCCATCTATAACATAGATGAGAATGATTGGTCAAAGGTGATGGTTGTTTCTAGACATAGCGTGAGGAGACTAGTAGATAAGTTAAGTGGAATAAGTGAGTAACTTATAGGAGAATCAGTGGTATATGGTAGAAGTTGTTGTTATATTGTCAGTAGCTCCTCTTCAATTGGCGCAGAGAGACACTATCTTGGACTAAATCAGATTCAATGACTCCAGATGTGGGATATTATGATAGACATTCACGTTTGTGTTGTTATAAAGATAACCTTGTCAGGTACATAGTTCTTGAATGAGACTAGGGAGAGAAGGGTTGTTAGTTCTTCAAGTAGGATTTTCATTTTATCGTTTCCGATTCTAGAAAGTTTTAGTAGATCTGGTCACATCGTAATCTGCATACTTGTCATGATAGATGCGCGCGTGCATGGTGTCCCTAATATTCGAAACTCATCTAAATGTAAACTAAGTTTTAGGGTAGAGTGAAGGTAGGGTACAATCTATAGGTTTGTGCTTAAAAAGCGCCTTTACGTCATTTCGAGTACTGATTTGGTGGTGTAAAATAGTACTTACATGTAACTTCTTCTCGTATCTGCACTGGAATTCATGAGCGGCAGGGTAATGTTGAGAGAGCTGTTTCCGAATAAATGAGGCGCTCTGTTCTTCTAGAATTTAGTCTTCTACTTAGCGGTATGTATTTTCTTCTCTGCGCACTTCGTTGTATGGAGACTCCTTTGGGCTGGCACTCCGCCTTATATTACACCTTGGTGCGTCAGTAACAAGTGATGGAGAACTCGTGATGGAGAATGGGAGTAGTGTTTGTTTGGAGTGAGAATTATCAGATAAATTATCAGAAAAGTGTACACGGTGTGGAAGTGTAGGGGCTTTCTGTCCGTGTTACGAGAACATGTCACGTTTAGTGATCATGTAGAGACTGGAATGAGTAGTGCAATGAGCGTGCGGCTAGGGTGGTGAGCATTAAGGGGGCAAGTTGATATACGCTTGAGTCCATGGGTATATCAAGTCTCTTTAGTAGTAATGGGTCGTGGCGCTAGTCTCGCTCTTTTTAGTCGATCATACCGGTCTGGCTGTAAAAATTTGCTGGCTCAGTTAAGAACAGGAAGCGTCATGTTGTAGAGGGCAAGAAGGTGTTTTGCTTGTTTTGTAATAAAAGCAAGTATGTAGATTAGTAATTTCACTAATGCGGAGGTTTATTTGTCTGCGTTAATATATTTGGGATGTATTTTCCCTTAGCGTAATCATCAGGGGAGCGTTTTGGAAGATGTTGGGTCTATGTTGGGGCATTCTGATCGACAGGGAAAATTTGCCTCATTAGTATAGGTGCTGTGAGGATGCAAGTTGAGAGAGGACTGTTTTGAGTGGCTGCGGAACGATTCTTTTTGGAAGAAGAGGTGAAACTTTGGCGAATGTATCTCTAGAATTGGATTGGTAACGAAATAGGTACCAAGAGAATATAGGGAGAGATAGTAGTAGGATGTTTATTACTTCGATATGTGGGTCATGTATGTGGAAAGTGGTTAAATGTTAGGGATCTTGATCCGCTCTTATATATTTGACGCGGCTTATTGAGCTGTCGGGTGTGCTCTTTGTTGGAGAACTAAACTCCAAACACAAGAAGTATAAACGAACGATGAGGATGTTTGAGGTGGTTTTTAGGTGGCGCGTAGGCGGTTGAGTGTTTAAAGATACGAATCACTTTGCACTCGTTTGTCAGGCATGTTCTTAGGGATCTAGATAGACATAATATGGCTTCCTTTCTTTGCTGTCTGGGATGGCTGTATCTATTTTTGTTCAGTTTGCGATAATTTTCAATTAGAAATAGATGGGGGGTGCAGTTTTTCTGTGTGAGCGCACGAGACAGAATGATTGTAACTGTATGCATATGGCGTCGATGAATTGTCTTAGATATATCTCTCAACGAGTTGTGTTGCCTAAACCGTAATGCACATGTGCATTCTTAGAATATAGAGATTAACAAATCTGTATAGGCTCCATTATCGATGTAAATTGTCCAGATCTTTTTGTTATGCGTGTCAGACTGTTTGTCAGTATCTGTATGTATAGGTAGTAAGATGGGGGCAGCGAAGAGAGGATGAATGAGTTTAAGGTTCTCGTGTTAGTTCATGGTGGTTAGACTGATGTTGGGTGTTACGAAATGTGAATTTTACGGTATTCATTTTGTCTGGACTCAGAGTCAAATACGGTTTGTAAGCGTTTCTCCTTGGCTCATATGTCCTGTGCAGGCTAATATAGGCAGGTGAGAAGTATTTGGGGTGTAAGCTATATGATCGCTGTGTAGTTAGTCATTACTAGTGAGATGGAGTAGAGATGGTGGGCAAGGCAATGTAGGCCTCAGCTAACTTTAGCCGATTCGTAGGGCCTGGGAGTTTTTTTCCAGGTTAAAGCAAAGGAGCACTTGTAAGAGCTGGTTCTCATGCTCGGCGATGGATGCTCCCAGCTCCTTCTTCCTTTGGTTTGGAAAGAAGAGGCAGTGAGGCCAAGGGATGCATTGTCTGACGGCTGGTGCTGATGGCGGGTGACTCTGTGGTGGGGGGATGTATGGCGGGATGCGGACTGTGGAGATTTTTGTTTATTTTTGTTTTTTGTTTTTTTTTTTTGTTTTTTTTTTTTCTTTTAAAATCTGATCATTATTTTGGTTGTTGATTTCACTAATAGATATTGTTTGGGTTTTATTTTTCTGTTTGTATTGCTGTTTGTTTTATTTTTCAGTTAAATTTTGTTTTTTGATGGTAGTATTTTTTAGTTATGATATTTGCAGTTTGGTTATTGTAAGTGGCTAGGAAAGTTCGCTGTGTGACATCGCTAGATAGTTGTCTTCAGATGGCTGCTTCTTTCGCAGATGTAGAATAAGCTCTGTGACTCTCTACTGGGCATGCAGTAGTGCGAATGATATAATTTGTGAATATCACAACATTAGTGTGTTCAATGAACTGGCGAGGCCGAACCAGATGTCCCCGGTCGTGCATACCCGGGGTCGATGGACTTCGTGGAGTTTCATATTATATCAAAAATTCTGGGGGAATCGCTATTTGAGTACAGGTTAGATACTTGTCGATCGATTGAGATTCTGTCTCTCTTAACAATCTATTGGTGGAAGATGGGATGGATATGTGTAAATCTTATAGGGGTAGAGAATTCTACGTGATGGCTACAATTATAGCAGATCTGATACACACATTGTTAGTGTAACAAAGCGTTGGATGATTTTTTGTCTATTGTAGTAAGGTTATGCTCACTCTGGAAGTCCATCAGAGATTCACATCTTGTCTTTCCAGTAAACATGTTAAAAAATCGGAAATGATGTGGATGCACGACAACGAGCTGTTCTTGTGATTCATTGGCTTGGGTTTTATGGACTTGCTGATATCTTGGTCATGAACATGTTTCTATATGTTTGTAAAATACAGAGGAATGTTGCATATTCTCATCTCGTTCGTTGTGAGAGCGCCTAGGACTAGATGCTAGTTCGTGGAGTCTTGTTCTGTGATGGGACGGGTGAGATGCACACACGACATCGGCAGGTGCTAATATCGGTGACTTTTCCTCGGCCTCTTAGAGGTATTCATTGTATTTAAGAGTCTCGCTCTATAGAGACATGCTCCTAAGCAACAACAAACAATAATAATAAAATAAGTCATGTTTGTTAAGGTAGTTATAGACAGTACAGCAACAATAATAATAATATAATATAATCAGTCACTGTTTGTTAAGGTAGTTATAGACAGTACAGACACAATTAATAATAATAAATATAATAATCACTGTTTGTTAAGGTGTTATAGACAGTAAGCCGCAGAACAGACGCGTATCTGTTCTCAACATTAGATGTTTGTGATCCCGGAATTAAAGTATGCCATAGACAGCCGTAGACACTATTGATTGGTCTTATCAAACTTTCAATCTGTTATTTTCCTAAACTGTATTGAGAATTGTAGACAGAAGGGGAAAATGGACTTGATTGATTGACGGGGTAATCTTGGATCCATTCAGAAAGTTTTTATGCATCAGTAAGAGATGTTATAAGTTATGTAAAGTAGTCTAAGGGTTATAATGTATCAATGAGTTTGTTTAGTGATATGTATTTATGAAAGTAGTCTAGGTTTATAATGTATAATAGAGTTTTTGTTAGTGATATGCAGATTTAGAGTCGACGTAGATTTTTCAACGCCGATATTGAGATTATTGGAAAAAAAGGCCGGATGCCAATTATTTGAAACGATTTTTTTAATACAATTTTTTTTGTATACATTGTAATTTACATACTGAATAAACACTTATTTACTTTTAATATATAATATATAAATCGACTCATTTTGGACGACTCAGATATGAAACTATTCAATATTTTCGTTTTAAATAATGCAAAAACAAAGTGTTTGGGAGAAGAAGGTAAAAGTGCAATATGTTGCATGTAAAAAAGCTAAAAGTTTAAGTTCCTTGCCAGAAAATGAAACAATATTGAAAGTGGTGTGTTGCCTGTTTAACATGATGATTATAATATTGGTCCAGGTGAAGAAAGTTATAGGTTGTTAGTTATTTCGGATTATGGGGTATTTG
>NW_019946730.1:25327-28185 GCF_002910315.2 Salvelinus sp. IW2-2015
AATAATAATAATAATAATAAAATAATAAGTCACTGTTTGTTAAGGTAGTTATAGACAGTACAGCAACAAACAATAATAATAATAATTCACTGTTTGTAAGGTAGTTCTAGACAATACAGCAACAACAACAATAATAATAATATAATAATAAATAAGTCACTGTTTGTTAAGTAGTTATAGACAGTACAGCAACAATAATAATAATAATAATAATAATAATAATAAGTCACTGTTTGTTAATAACTCTTGTCACTATAGGGGGTGCTGTTTCAACTTGGACATTTATCGTTCCCAAATTAAACTGCCTCGTACTCAATTCTTGCTCGTACAATATGCATATTATTATACTATTGGATAGAAAACAATCTCTAGTTTCTAAAACCGTTTGAATTATGTCTGTGGGTGAAACAGAACTCTTTCTGCAGCGAAATTCATGACAGGAACTGCGAAGGTCTGAAAACGAGGCTCTGTTCTCAGATCAGTTTAAAGCTCTGTATGTATCCTATGGGTCGACATGAACTGCACCCGCCTTCCCCTGGATGTCAGTAACCAATGAGAATTGGAATGGAGTTTCTACGCAGATCTCAGACCTTATAAAGCCCCAAGGAACGGAGGGAGCTCTCTTTTCGACATCGTCATGACGCAAAGCAAGACCTCAGGATGGCATTTTGAAACGCTCAGTTATCGGCCTTAGATATATCCGTCTGTAATTTAATTCGATATAGGTGTTAGAAACATCATAACGGAGTTATTTTAAACAGAGTTATATCAGTTTATGCGAGTATATTGCGATTTTCGGAATTTCCTTAGTATTGCGTTTTGAGGATTTGGGCATGTCTCCGCCACATAGCTATTGTTAGCTGCTAGTTCCAAAGTTGAAGAGGACGTTTTACAACCGAGCAACGATTCTTTTGGACAAAGGACAACTTGCCCAAGATTCTGATGGAAGCTCGTCCAAAAGTAAGAGCTATTTATGATTTATTCCGTATTTATGTGGAAAAATGTAAATGGATTTGTCCGCCATTAATTGCGGCACTAGTCTGGCTGTAACGCACACTGTATGTCTAGTAACGTTAATTTTAAAAATCTAACACAGCGGTTGCATTAATAACTAATGCATCTTTCATTTGCTGTCCAACCTGTATTTTTTAGTCAATTTTCGATTATTTATCGATTAGATTAGGTGCCTCTCCAAGATGGCGCCGGCCAGAATGCATGAACTGTTGCAGTGATCACATTGTATAACCACGATTTGTGCTGCTAAATATGCACATTTCGAACAAAACCTATATGCATTGTGTAATATGATGTTACAGGACTGTCATCTGATGAAGTATATCAAGTTAGTCCAATTATATATCTTTTGCTGGATTGTTACGATCGCTAACATTTGCTGCTGGTAAATACGGTTGTGTTTCTGGCTATGTGGTAAGCTAATATAATGCTATATTGTGTTTTCGCTGTAAAACACTTAAAAAATCTGACATATTGGCTGGATTCACAAGATGTTGGGCTTTCATTTGCTGTACGCTGTGTATTTTTCAGAAATGTTTTATGATGAGTAATTAGTATTTGACGTTGGTCTCTGTAATTATTCTGCCTGCATCGACGCTATTCAGATTGCAGCTGCAATGTAGAACTGTGATTATACCTGAAATATGCAAATTTTTCTAACAAAACATATGCTATACAATAAATATGTTATCAGACTGTTCATCTATTTCTCTCTATACCATTTGTATTTCATATACCTTTGACTATTGGATGTTCTTATAGGCACTTTAGTATTGCCAGTGTAACAGTATAGCTTCCATCTCTCTCTCCGCCCCTACCTGGGTTTGAACCAGGAACACATCGAAGCATCGTTACCCACCCTCGAAGCATCGTTACCCATCGTCCCACAAAAGCCTTGCAGAGCAAGGGGAACAACTACTCCAAGTCTCAGAGTGAGTGACGTCACCGTTTGAAACGCTATTAGCGCGCTCCCCGCTAACTAGCTAGCCATTTCACATCGATTACACCAGCCTAATCTTGGGAGTTGATCGGCTTAAAGTCATAAACAGCTCAATGCTTGAAGCACAGCGAAGAGCTGCTGGGAAACGCAGTAAAGTGCTGTTTGAATGAATGCTTACGAGCCTGCTGCTGCCTGTCATCGCTCAGTCAGACTGCTCTATCAAATATCAAATCATAGACTTAATTATAACATAAAAACACACAGAAATACGAGCCTTTGGTCATTGATATGGTCGAATCCGGAAACTATCATTTCGAAAACAAAACGTTTACTCTTTCAGTGAAATTCGGAACCGTTACGTATTTTATCTAATGGGTGGCATCCCTAAGTCTAAATATTGCTGTTACATTGTACAACCTTCTATGTTATGTCATTATTATGAACAATTGTGGCAAATGAATTACGGTCTTTGTTAGGAATAAATGGACTAAATACAGTTCGCAACGAGCCAGGCGGCCCAAACTGCTGCACATACCCTGACTGCTTGCACGGAACGCAAGAGCAGTGAAACAATTTCCCTAATTATAAGAAATTGATGTTAGCAATATTAACTAAATATGCAGGTTTAAAAATATATACCTGTGTATTGATTTTAAAGAAAGGCATTGATGTTTATGGGAAGGTTTGGTGCAACGACAGTGCTAAATCATCACCCGTTTGGTGAAGTAGGCTGTGATTCGATGAGAAATTAACAGGCACCGCATCGATTATATGCAACGCAGGACAAGCTAGATAAACTAGTAATATCATCAACCATGTGTAGTTAACTAGTGATTATGTTAAGATTGATGGTTTTTTATAAGATAAGTTTAATGCTAGCTACTCGCGTAACAGGTAGTCAGGT
>NW_019946730.1:28371-30259 GCF_002910315.2 Salvelinus sp. IW2-2015
GTAACCCTCAACTGTTTTAATGGTGTTATGTAGTTGTGTTTTCATGTTGTGAATGTTGTATTGTAGTAACCCTCAACTGTATTTAATGGTGTTATGTAGTTGTGTTGTCATGTTGTGAATGTTGTGAATGAAAATATGCGGTTGAGTCTTTGGCTATTGGTTAGCTAATAGAAATACATATTGTGTTTTCGCTGTAAAACATTTTAAAAATGGAAAATGATGGCTGGATTCACAAGATGTTGATCTTTCATTTGCTGTATTGGACTTGTGATTTCATGAAAATTATATTATATGATATCCCTGTCCCGTTAGGCTAGGCTATGCTAGTCAGCTTTTTTGATGAGGATGCTCCCGGATCCGGGATGGGTATTAAGTAAAGGTTAAAGTTTTTAATCATTCCATTTCATTACATTATTATTTCACCATATAAAACTATCATAGCCGCTCTGCAAACCTGAGTTAATCTTGGGAAATAAGCACGATTTAATCTGCCAAAATGAAGACAAAATGTTATCACTTGTTATACATAATTATATTACATAAATCATTGCCAAAAGCACAAGACATACTGTTGCATGTAGGTCTATATTATTTATGGATTGATTATTAGAAATATCAAAACTGTCACGCCCTGACCTTAGAGATCCTTTTATGTCTCTATTTTGGTTGGTCAAGGCGTGAGTTGGGGTGGGCATTCTATGTTGTGGGTTCTATGTTTTTATTTCTGTGTGTTTGGCCAGGTGTGTTCTCAATCAGAGACAGCTGTCTATCGTTTTCTCTGATTGAGAACCATACTTAGGTAGCCTTTTCCCACCTGTGTGGTGTGGGTATTTTGTTTTCTGTTTTGTGTCTTTCTGCACCAGACAGAACTGTTTCGGTTTCGTTCGTTCTCTTCGTTCTTTTTTGTTAATCAGTGTTCAGTTCAAATAAGAAAGATGAACATGTACCAAGCTGCACCTTGGTCCTCCACTCCTTCCAACAGCCATTACAAAAACATTCTTTTTAACAACTGCAAAGCAATTACATGGGGCACAGGAACCATTGGCTCACTGCATTATTCTATAGTATTATCAAGACACCTGCTGTTAACTCTTAAAACTCCTTCACAGTTTGACTATGATTGGTGTTAAAACAATTTAAATTAAATTATTAAATTACTCACGAGGTGTCCTAAATATCTGCCGACCAGGTGGGACTAGAGACTTCATGCATAGCTTTAATGTATACCCAGAAGTGTAAAATGTCTTTATTCTCAGCACTTATACGACCAATTTTCTACTCTGAGACGCTTTGTGGATATGGACCCATATCTCAAAATATTTTTTATAAAAAACATATGTTTGTTCAACATAATCACAAAAAAATGAATATTACTAATGTAACTAACTGTAAAGACTGGGTTTAGTTGATTGTGTTGCACTGCCCATTTCCGCGTTCTGGAACTCTCCGCGTTCTGGAACTGTCCGTGTTCTGGAACTGTCCGCGTTCTGGAACTGCCGGTGTGGCGGCAATAGTGATGGTCGTTCCGGTTCTTTTGGCTCCAAAACGTCGCTTTTAAAAAAATGTGTTTTGCATTTTTTCTTGTCAAACAGTTTGCGACAGTTTGACTATGATTGGTGTTAAAACAATTCAAATTAAATTATTAAATTAAATCATACTCTACCTTAACCACAATGATTAAAAAAATGCATTGGTTTGTTATGCTATTAAACATTTGCATTTAAAGTATAACTTTTTTTTATTTTATTTTTATATAATTTTTTTAATTTTATCCCCTTTTCTCCCCAATTTTCGTGGTATCCAATCGCTAGTAATTACTATCTTGTCTCATCGCTACAACTCCTGTACGGGCTCGGGAGAGACGAAGGTCGAAAGCCATGCGTCCTCC
>NW_019946730.1:31414-32749 GCF_002910315.2 Salvelinus sp. IW2-2015
TTCGCTGCAGACCCTCACACAGGAGTATCATTTTTGAGGCTGTCACATAGCTGAAAATAACAGTAACTTAATAGTTCAGGTTCGTGTTTTGTCTACTGATACTACATTCTCATCTACTGCTCATATACATATATAAYACTGGATTAAATAATGATGTAGTAATAACTGCTTACTGTACCTCTCYCCACTGATCTCCACAGTGACCTGCTCAAAGGGTTCAATGACTCTGCACACCTCCTCCACCACCTCCCATTCCTCTTGGGTCAGAGCATCAACAGGTGCATTGACAATGGCTAGGGTAGCGATGATGGCATTGTTTGACTCAAGAAACCGCTTTAATTCCACCTTGTTGTGAAGTATTGTTTAGGCCTCAGCTCAGGCACGCCCATCTGGCGTTGTGTAGGATTTTGTTTTTCAGCACCTACTGTGCTCCTGTATTCCACAGCTACTTTCACTTTGTCCACAGTGGGCTTCTTCACCTTCAGAGCATCTCTTACGATCAAGTTGATTGTGTGGGCAAGACATGGCTGATGGGTCCATTTAAAAATGTTCATGGCTTTGATTATTTCGCTAACACAACAGACCGCTTTTCCATCTACTTGCCATTCTCTGGCCACTCTCAACAGTTCCTCTGTCAAGTTCTCTGAGGTGTGTCTGTTGCTGAACTCAAAGCAGTCCAGAAGACAGCTAGACATCAAAAAATCTTCATTGAAGTGACATGTAGCCGACATGTAAGAAGTGGTTACCCTTGATGTCCAGCAGTCAGTGGTAAGGCAAACTGCAGTAGCTCTTTGAACTGTTTCCCTCACTGAAGCCTGTGTGCTGTTGTACAGTTGTGTAATACGTGATTTTGAAAGGGTTTTCCTGCTTGTAATTGGTTACATTGGTATTGCTGTAATTTCTAACACTTCTGTCCTCCACGATCAAAAGTGTATGGAAATCGGTGGCAATCATTTTAGCTAATGCAATATCAATTTGGCCTTGTTTTGCCTCAGACATAGACTTTGACATAAACTGGTCCATAGAAGACTGTTTTGCTGTGGGTCGCGGAGTAGGCCTACTTGACTGAGTGGATACATCTCCACGTGTGGAGGTGCTGGCTCCACCACTATCACTAGCAGGCCCGCTAGTTTCTCAAAGCTCCGCTACAGCTAGCTTCACAGTTGGGTGCACAGTTTGCATATGCCGGTGTAGTTTGTGCATAGAACCGGCTTAATATGATATTTTGTTTTGGCAAATTCTACACTGTGATCTAACATTGTCTACATTATTAAAATGCATCCAAATTCTTCTGTGCTTCCGTATCATTTTCAAGCTGTTGTTTTCACAGCTGTC
>NW_019946730.1:34547-36213 GCF_002910315.2 Salvelinus sp. IW2-2015
TATCAGGATATATATACCTCTCTCTAATGTATATGACTATATCAGGATATATATATACCTATCTCTAATGTATATGGCTCTATCAGGATATATATATACCTCTCTAATGTATATGGCTCTATCAGGATATATATACCTCTCTCTAATGTATATGACTATATCAGGATATATATACCTCTCTCTAATGTATATGGCTATATCAGGATATATATACCTCTCTCTAATGTATATGGCTATATCAGGATATATATACCTCTCTCTAATGTATATGGCTATATCAGGATATACAGTGGGGAGAACAAGTATTTGATACACTGCCGATTTTGCAGGTTTTCCTACTTACAAAGCATGTAGAGGTCTGTCATTTTTATCACATGTACACTTCAACTGCGAGAGACGGAATCTAAAACAAAAATGCAGAAAATCACATTGTATGATTTTTAAGTAATTAATTTGCATTTATTTCCAAAATGCGTCACATTTGTTTTTTCATCAGAAATGGTTGCTTCAATATTACTGTTCTCAGATAATCAGTTAATAGATTTTAGATGGGTATATCTTCATTAAATTATTATTTACTATTATTACTGTCCTCTTTTTCAAGATGTGGCTGATTTAAACAGCCACAATACATTTTTGAATAAGATTATTTTATTTTTACGACAGGTTTTTTCTGAATGGCTGCTGGGTAATTTGATATGCGTTGCAGTCTTCATTCGTAGGCATCGGATTGAATGAATGCTGCGCAGGTTCACTGAGTTACAAACCAAATGGACAGGTCTAGCTCATTGATTTGTAGATCTGACTCAGTTGCTACCTCAGATTATGAGCCTAGCAAGTGTCACGAATGAGTTACGTAGTACCCACAGAAGGCCACAGGGAGGAGCAAGAGAGCTGTGAACCAATAATGTTTTTTGCCTTAAAAACCCTAAACCAAACAATCAATCAAATGTATTTATAAAGCCCTTTTTACATCAGCAGATGTCACAAAGTGCTGTACAGAAACTCTAACTCTACCTATTACCTATTTTAGCCTTAACCCTTAACCCTTATTCCAGGGAACACTTCTAGAAACTATTTTAGTACTAAATTAATAACTTTTAATTGGTAAATATTTCCACTAGATGGCAGCATAAGACCACGAAGCAATAATTATGAATTATTTATTATTAATAATTCCTAATTATGTTGCAACTGCAGTAGTATTGAATAATGTGTAATTCCTTACTAAAGTAGTAATAACTCAGAATTGCAAAATATACAATCTTCTAGATAATTTTATCACTTACAACTATAAAATAACCACTTATTCCATAACAAACATTTAAACTGACATAAACCAAAATCACCATACATTTAGTATTTTTAGTTAATTACCAAATTGCGCTGGTCGGTCACATTTGAGAGTGAGGCAGATATCTTCTACTTGGTACTCATCCCGGATCCGGTAGCACCCTCATCAGTAAAAAAGCTGACTAGCATAGCCTAGCATAGCGCCACAAGTAAATACTAGCATCTAAATATCATGAAATCACAAGTCCAAGACACCAGATGAAAGATACACATCTTGTGAATCCAGCCATCATTTCCGATTTTTAAAATGTTTTACAGGGAAGACACAATATGTATTTCTATTAGCTAACCACGATAGCAAAATACTTTTTTT
>NW_019946730.1:37407-43468 GCF_002910315.2 Salvelinus sp. IW2-2015
ATCGACAGTGTTTTTAAGGGCGTGAAGCGAGGCACAGACAATCACTTGGCCTGACTGAGTTCTGCTCGGAGCAAACTCAACCTAGTAGGTTAGACGCCTTAGGGAGAGGGTGGAGAGCTCTTCACCTGAAGTGAGACCTAGTCAGCATCCAGGAATGGCACACTATTCACCTACATAGTGCTTAGGTGCTGGTCAAACGTAGGGAATAGGATGCCATTTGAGACGCAGACCCTGCTTTTTCACACTGGGGAACACAGAGCAGTCAGGCTGAGATAAAGTGAGGCCAATCTCCCAGGCACAGAATCACAAATGACCTGGAAATGATCTATAGTGAACTGTGGCACAGAGCACTGACAAGGACCTGGCTGGGGAACAGAGCAATGACAAGGACCTGGCATTACATTGCTTTTGAACCAGAACATGTTCCTGTTTATTTATGCATGCACTAGACACACACAGAGACACAGACACACACAGACACACGCAGACACACACACACACACACACACACACACACAACACACACACACACACACACACACACACACCACACACACACACACACACACACAGACACACAACACACACACACACACACACACACACACACACACACAGGAAGTAGAAGCACACACCTTGAATGGTCACATCATATAAGTCCCTGATTTGTTCTCTCCAATGGAACCACCGAGCTAGTAGGGAGAGAAGCTGGAATACATGTGAAGATGTACTCCAGCAGCTTTAACATCACATGGATGGACTGGGGGTGAGAGGATGGACTGGGGCTGGTGAGAGGATGGACTGGGGCCTGGTGAGAGGAGGACTGGCTCTGGTGAGAGGATGGTTTGGGGCTGAGAGACGATGGTCTGGGCTGGTAGAGGATGGTCTGGGGCTGGTGAGAGGATGGACTGGGACTGGTGAGAGGATGGGACTGGGCTGGTGAGAGGATGGACTGGGGCTGGTGAAAGAGGATGGACTGGGCTGGTGAGAGGATGGACTGGGGCTGGTGGAGTGATGGTCTGGGGCTGGTGAGAGGATGGACTGGGACCGGTAGAGGATGGACTGGGTCTGGTGAGAGGATGGTTTTGGGGCTGGAGAGACGATGGTCTGGGGCTGGTGAGAGGATGGTCTGGGGCTGGTGAGAGGATGACTGCGGAGCTGGTGAGAGGATGGACTGGGGCTGGTGGAGGATGACTGGGGCTGGTGAGAGATGGACTGGGGCTGGTGAGAGGATGGTGGCTGGTGAGAGGATGGACTGGGGCTGGTGAGAGGATGGACTGGGGCTGGTGAGAGGATGGTCTGGGACTGGTGAGAGGATGGTCCTGGGGGGCTGGAGACAGGATGGTTTGGGGCTGGAGAGACGATGTCTGGGGCTGGTGAAGAGGATGGACTGGTGCTGGTGAGAGGATGGACTGGGGCTGGTGAGAGGATGGACTGGGGCTGGTGACAGGATGGACTGGGCTGGTGAGAGGATTGTATCGAAGCAGCAGAGATCTAGGGAAGTTACCAAAAAATGTCTGCAGGCATTGAAGGTCCCCAAGAACACAGTGGCCTCTATCATTCTTAAATGAAAGCGGTTTGGAACCACCAAGACTCTTCGCGAGAGCTGGCCCGGCCTGACAAATTGAGCAATCAAGGGAGAAGGCTTGTTCAGGGAGGTGACCAAAACCAATGGTCACTCTGACAGAAGCTTCTAGAGTTTCCACTCTTGAGATGGGAGAACCTTCCAGAAGGACAACCATCGCTGGTGCCCTCCACCAATCACGCCTTTATGGTAGAGTGGCCAGATGGAAGCCACTCCTCAGTAAAAGGCACATGACAGCCTGCTTGGAGTTTGCCAAAAGGACTCTCAGACCATGGAGAAACAAGATTCTCTGGTCTGATGAAACCAAGATTGAACTATTTGGCCTGAATGCCAAGCGTCACGTCTGGAGGAAACCTGGCACCATCCCTACGGTGAAGCATGGTGGCAGCATCATCAAGTTTTTCAGCGACAGGGACTGGGAGACTAGTCAGGATCAAGGAAAAGATGAACGGAGAAAAGTACAGAGAGATCCTTGATGAAATCTTGCTCCAGAATCAGACTTACTGACCTCAGACTAGGGCGAAGGTTAATCTTCCAACAGGATAACGACCCTAAGCACACAGCCAAGACAATGCGATAAGTCTCTGAATGTCCTTGAGTGGCCCAGACAGAGCCCGGACCTGAACCCGATCTAGCCTCTGGAGACACACGGAAATAGCTGTGCAGCGACGCTCCCTATCCAACCTGACAGAGCTTGAGAGGATCTGTGGAGAAGAATGGGAGAAACTGTGTGCCAAGCTTGTAGCGTCATACCCAAGAAGACGCAAGGCTGTAATCGCTGCCAAAAGTGCTTCAACAAAGTACTGAGTAAAGGGTCTGAATACTTATGTAAATGTGATATTTCAGTTTATTAAACATTTTTGTAAACTGTTTTTGCTTTTGTCATTATGGGTATTGTGTGTAGATTGATGAGGGGAAAAAATCCACAATTTAATCCATTTTAGATTAAGGCTGTAACGTAACAAAATGTGGAAAAAGTCAAGTGGTCTGAATACTTTCCGAATGCACTGTAGGTCACTTGTTTTTCCCATTCACTCAAACAGTAACTGAATGCCTCGATGCCTGTCTGCCTGCTTCATATACGTAGCAACGGTCATGTGACTCACGGTCTGTAGGAGCCGATCAGATTTCGTGAACGGGCTGGTGTCCCTTGTAAACTGTATATATTCTATATGGTACACAAACAATGCTGTAGATCCTAGCTGACATCATTTACAAATATGGAACCCCTCTGCTAGAAATCCATTGAAGTCACCCATGATAATAATAATCATTATAATGGGGAATCATTAGTTTACACAGCTTGAGAGTCAATAGAAAARAAMRTCACAGAGTTTACTAGCTGCAWTAACTGTCAAAATAATAAWACATTATATTTTTTACACSGGCTGCGTTTCAGAGAACTAGATCCTTTGTTTGGCCCRTCATCTCTGGYTGCTCGTGGTTGGTTGCTTTGAGCTGGCGGAGCGTGGTTCCTGTAKATATTGTTTAATGCCTATGTATTTTCTTGCTAAAATGGTAAATAGGTAATCCGTCACAGCGGGTTGACGTTACACACTGGTTGTACGCCATCGTGGTATTTTTATTTCACAGGAAGCGCCTGCTATTAATATGCTTCGTCCAATAGCTCAAAGACACATTTACATACATAGGGTGAGTTCCAAACGGTACCCTATTCTCCATAGGCACCCTATTCCCCATAGGGCTCTGGTCAAAAGTAGTGTACTACATAGGTAATCGGGTTCCTCCGTGGGAATAGGATGTCGTTTGGGACGAGGCCATACATACTCTTTCAGAAGACTGTGCTCCCAATATGTGACAGTGARGGGGAAAGATGATAGACCACAACATCAGACATATGCTGGAAGGCACCAAGCACAATACTAGTGAGAACTGACTATTTGATCAAGAAAAATAACATTGAAATATTTCAAATGATCTTATCTGACAACGTGCAAAGTGGAGGCACTTATTTTTTTTGCTTTTCTAACTTTTATGCATTATAGAGAACAAGGTCACTGTAGTGATGAAGAACGTACATTCCTTTGTTTTTAACCTTGCAACATAATTTATAAGTCCATGTTACTTGGTAGGCCTTGAGGTTGATTTTGACTGAGGAGCAGGGTTGGGGTCAATTCCTGTCATTTCAGAATGTTAATCAAATTCCAATTTCAATTCAACATTTTCCTCATTGAAAAGCATTGAAGAGAATTTGGAATTTCAGTGTACTTCCTGAATTGACCCCAACTCTGCTGAAGAGTACAACAACATAGAAAGGCTAACCTCTACCCACTGGGAACACCACATCATTTCAACGTGGATAACTGGGTAATATTTGGTTGAGACGCTGGTCAATGAGATTCCAACCTATATTCCTCTACATAAAAAGACAGCCAAAAGTTAGTTGAATTTCCAATGTTTTATCACAGTTCTTTCAATCTAAAAGCACAACCAAATTCCATTAGAGAAAACTATTTGAGATATTTTGTTTATTTATACGACAGATTCAAATCAAATTGTATTTGTCACATGCTGTGTAATCAACAGGTGTAGACTAACAGTGAAATGCTTACTTACGGGAAATAATAACACAAGGAATAAATACACAATGAGTAACGATAACTTATTAATTAAAACCCCCTAGAGTCACACGGTGACTTCATTTTGAATATTGAATAGCTTCCCATGTGTTTATGCTAGAGCAGGGCTGCCCAACCCTCTTCCTGGAGGTCTACTGTCCTGTAGGTCCTCAGCCCAACCCTTTTCCTGGAGATCTACTGTCCTGTAGGTCCTCAGCCCAACCCTCTTCCTGGAGATCTACTGTCCTGTAGGTTTTCAGTCCAACCCTCTTCCTGGAGGTCTACTGTCCTGTAGGTTTTCACTCCAACCCTTTTCCTGGAGATCTACCGTCCTGTGGGTTTTCAGTCCAAACCTCTTCCTGGAGGTCTACGGTCCTGTAGGTTTTCACTCCAACCCTAATTTAGAAAATCTGATTCAGCTAGTTAAGGTCTTGTTGAGCAGCTAGTTAGTAGAATCAGCTGTGTTAAATTAGGGTTGGACTGAAAACCCACAGGACGGTAGATCTCCAGGAAGAGGGTTGGACTGAAAACCCACAGGACGGTAGATCTCCAGGAAGAGGGTTGGACTGAAAACCCACGATAGATCAGAAGGTACTGGAATCCACAGGACAGTATTCCGAGGAAGGGATATGGATAAAAACCCCACAGGACGGTAGATTCTCCAGGAAGAGGGTTGGACTGATAACCCACAGGACAGTAGATCTCCAGGAAAGAGGGTTTGGACTGAAAACCCACGGACAGGTTTATCTCCAGGAAGAGGGTTGGACTGAAACCCACAAGAGGATAGATCTCCAGGAAGATTGGTGGCGAAAACCCACAGGACGGTAGATTCTCCAGGAAGAGGGTTGGACTGAAAACCTACAGGACAGTAGATCTCCAGGAAGAGGGTTGGACTGAAAACCCACAGGACGGTAGATCTCCAGGAAGAGGATTGGGCTGCTCTCGTCTTGTAGTGTCTGCAGCTCAAGCCCCTATTTCTGCTGATAGTTTGTGCCTAATTCCATGACATGAGGCTTGTGGAAGCAGCCTTTTTCTACACGAGAAGATCCGGACAAGAACATTGTCACGAAATCTTCAAACCCGATCAGGTTGAGCTACAAACTAATATGTCACCAACATCAAAAGGGGAGACTCTGATTGGCCCTACGACATCCACAGGCTTTATGGCAGTCATCTGAACTCTCTGTCACGGACGTCCTCATTTCCAAGACGTCTTCTCACAAAACCGACTGTCCAGACCTGAACCGTTGGAGCTACGAAACTAATATGTCACCAACATCTAAAGGGGAGACTCTCACGAACACAACGGTGCCGGTTGTTCTGCTCTACAATGCGAACAAGCTTCAGATTAGTCATCTGAAGGTAASCCAGTCCCAGGATGTAGAAATTTAATAGGGGATCAAATGTGCCAAAAATAACGTGAACAAACATGGGTAAAACAATAAAATACTTCCTGTTTTCTTAAGTCTAAACCATGTTTCTTATGATTTATTTCTTGACTGGCTGTTTTGCCATTTATGAATGTGTCATTCAATGTGTTTCTATGGGCCATAGCAGTAAAAAGGCCTGGGATGAAATGAAACAATATACTGTATATTGATGACATTGCAAATGTTATATAAGCCTAAATAGTATAACTGATGATAGGAGTGAAAGTCTGGTCACATTTTAATTTGCTCTGTTAAAACTACCCTGTGGAACGACTTCAATAACAACAGTTAATCGATGTCATTTTTAAGTGGAGATTTCTCAACAGTCATTGGCAATAGTCAGTAACAAATATCAAAGATAAGCAGGGCTGGGCTTGGTTACAGACCCTGGATGGGAGACCAAAGATAAGCAGGGCTGGGTTTGGTTACAGACCCTGGATGGGAGACCAAAGATAAGCAGGGCTGGG